>NC_053128.1:616776-801776 GCF_010015445.1 Perca fluviatilis
CACACACACATATACACACACACACACACATACACACACACACAGAGCTCCATAATATAACTATAATTTCATGCATCGGCCTACAAGGGCAAAATGGTTGAATCTGGTGAAATACTGTAAAAATGTCAAATATGACTAGTTTTCTTCCAAATGAAATGCTGACATTACAGAATGCATGGTTTTATACTGTAAAGGCAGTGAGATCAAAACATGTGGTTATAATGGAAGTCAATGGGGCCATTTTTGCCTCGAAGGTGTCCAGAGGGAGTATCTGGAATTACATAAAAAATACTAATGCAATCAAATCAGTTTTGTTGCTTATCTTTGACATATCCAAGCCTCTAATCACCACCAAAGCCCCATCTACATATTATTCATTATATGGGAAAAAAAACATTTTTTGTATTTTTTTTTTTAAATAATTACATACTTCAAATACATAAACTGGCATTTAAAGGGTTAAAATCCTGAAAATGATTGAATGTTTGGTGGTTTTGATTAGGTAAGAAGTTGTTTAAGTGATTCTTGAAAAAAAAGCAGAAAAAAATATTGATATATGATGATTTAATAACAGTTTTTGTGTGCGTACATTTTTTCCCCGGCCAAAGTGTCCAGAGGGTACAAAATGAATCATTTAAGTATAAAAGACATGTAAGAGTAAAAAACACTGGATTTAAAAAATTTGACTGAAAAGAAGGATTCCTACAAAATTTCATGCCATAAGAAGTAACACAGCAAAAATGATCACGAAATGAAAAAAAAAACTTGAGAAAAATGTACAAAAATGACCGAAGAGGGCATGAGGGTTAAGAATCTCCAGCTGATCCAGAATGCTGCAGCGCGTGTTCTCACAAGAACTAAGAAAAGAGATCATATTTCTCCTGTATTAGCTTCTCTGCATTGGCTTCCTGTTGAATCCAGGATTGAGTTTAAAGTCCTTCTCTTGACCTACAAAGCTCTAAATGGTCTAGCACCATCATATCTGGAAGAGCTCCTAATACCCTATTGTCCCACTAGAGCACTGCGCTCCCAGAATGCAGAGTTACTGGTGGTACCTAGAGTCTCTAAAAGTAGAATGGGAGCTAGAGCCTTCAGTTATCAGGCTCCTCTCCTATGGAACCAGCTCCCGATCTGGGTTTGGGGGGCAGAAACTGTCACCGCATTCAAGAATGAACTTAAAACTCTCCTATTTGATAAAGCTTATAGTTAGGGAGTGAGGAGTTGCAGTTTTCACCTAACTGGCCCAACTGCTTCTCTTCATAATTGTTAGATTAATAATACATAACAAAGTAGAGGGAGGCAGGCCAGCCAAGCCCGATCCGGCAGGGGGAGAGTTCTAAGCCCGAAAAAGCTACCTCTCCTTATGACCTGTCTCTCTTAGTTACCTGTTATAGTTACGCTGTTATAGTTCTAGACTGCTGGGGGACTTCCTTCCTTTGACACACTGAGCTGCTCTCTCCTCTCCCTTTCTATTACTGTTACTATTACTATTACTATTTGTGTGCAGCCCGTCCCAGAAATGCTTGTTACTAATCCTAGCTTCTGGGGAGTTTACTCCCCGAGTCCTTGCTTTTTTCCCCCAGCGTATTTCCTTGGAGAACGTTGGCACCAAGACCCTGGTTGCAGCTGTCGCCGTGGTCCTGCTGCACTCCCTGCTGAGCTCAGCGGTGCCCTGCAATGTCATGCTGCGTCCTGCTGAACCCTGCTGCTTCCCGCTACATCCAGTCACTGTTCCATTATTAATGTGACTACTATCGCCACTGTTCATCACACCCCCAACCGGCTCATCAGACACCGCCTACCAAGAGCCTGGGTCTGTCCGAGGTTTCTTCCCAAGAGGGAGTTTTTCCTCGCCACTGTCGCACTGCTTGCTCTTGAGGGAATTACTGGAATTGTTGGAATTGTTGGGGCTTTGTAAATTATAGAGTGTGGTCTAGACCTACTCTATCTGTAAAGTGTCTCGAGATAACTTATGTTATGATTTGATACTATAAATAAAATTGAATTGAATTGAATTATATACATTTGATGTCAGCTTACTAATTAATTGCGCGTTTTGTGTAGATTTGGACTTTTATACATTTATTCCACAGTTTTTAAACAGTGAAGTGCGTATAGGACTTGCTGGATACACCATGACTCTATTTGTGGATCAAATGATCGCTGTGGATAGCATTTTTTTTTGTGTCATTGGATTACAGCCAAATATGGATCTTTTTTCTTAACGTGTCTTAACGTTTTATGGTGTGATTGCGCTTGGTTTCTGCGTTTGGAGAGGCATCTCAACAGACTGTAGGTCCAACACTGATTGTTCACTGTTACAGTTTAGTTGAATTTAAAGGGATACTTCACCCATTTAGCATTAAGCTTTGTATCAATAGAAACAGGGTAGTATTTTTGAATGACCGTGCTTCCCTCCCTCATGTCCCCCTGAGACGTGAGATCTCTGGATTGTGAGTCTGGAAAAAATCTTCCGATGACGGAAAACGACAATTTTTGCGTCATCGGAAGATTTTTTGACCAGAGAAAATGGACTACAGCCAGTAGTAGGAGCTACTTCTGCATGTTTTCAACCTGCCCATAGGGAGTTGGACTGTCGTCTTTACATGAAGATTACCGAAGCAAAACGAGCGTTAGTCATCTTGAATCTTCGCTAAACCGTAAGTCTCTCAGCAGCTTTTACAACAATTATGTGCATTCAAACTACCACACACGTGTAGCACCGGGATACATTGGTACAGATCGGAGAATATGCAGGACACTTTATTACAGACGGAATACTCAACACACTACGCAAGCTTCACCCGCCTGCTACGGAGACCAGCGGTGTTGCTTGATGCCTCTGGCCGGTAAAGGGACATCGTCAGCAGGGAACGTTGAACGAGTGCTGGTGGAAAGCTAACGCTAGCCGGCCACCTGTTCCATCAATCCTGCTTGCAAGTGTCCGCTCATTAGACAACAAACTGGACTACATCCAACTTCAACCAAACTCCCAACGCGAGTTCAGAGACTGCTGTGTTTTTATTGTTGTGGAAACATGGCTGAACAACAGTGTACCGGACTATCCAGCTACCAGGCCGGCTGCTCTGTCGCCAGGTAAGACTAGCTAGTGGAGGTGGGCTGTGTTAACACGGACTGCCTGGTGCAGAAATGGGGTGCTTGTATCCAACTAACTGCTAACTGCTGGTGGAGTTTGTGACTGTTGGATGCCGACCATTCTACATTCCACGCAAATCTACGTGTTTATACTCTGTGATACAGCCCACCAAGCGCTAATGCTAGTATACATGTTAGCTGAACTTTACGGAGCCGATAATGTATGTGCACTAAATGTAGCCTGTTTCGTATGTCGTTTTTATATAATGTTTTTATATATTTTAATTGTGTAACCACTTGAGCCATGGTGAAACGTTGTTTTGTGTCGGGTTGAAATGACAATAAAACACACTTGAGTTGAGTTGACTGTCTCACTGTCTGTCTGTAAACGGTAGGCGTGGCTTGGGAGTGGACTCTAAAGCAGCAAAGCAAGTGCATTCTGGGATTTGGTGTCTTTCATCCACATGAGCCAAAAACACATTTTCTGGCTTCTTTTCTCGGCCTAGAAGCCACCAATTTCTAAAAGATTTTCACATTTCCACTACATAAGTGACCCAATTTAAAGATATATTCATATGTGCTTGTGCTGTGTTCCCCAAGTGGTAGGCCCAGTCTCAGCTGCTACAATTTTATTTTTTGCCCCCCCCTGGCTCAAATGTCAAACTCTGCTTATGCCCCCCATGTCTCTGACTCCTCAACGGGAGGTGCTGTGACCTCTGACCCCTGTGGTCCATTTCAGGAAGGAGGTTTAACAAACTCTGAGTCTAACCCTGATGTCTGAGTTGATTTACCCTGAGATGGGAAACTGAGTTTTCGGTTCCAGAACAGTTGATATGAGTTGGTTCAATCAACTCGGAGTATGTTCACTCAGGGTTACATGCGTGCACCACCACAATAAAAAGGCAGCATGAATGGAGCCATGATACTACGATTCACCATGGTAACAACCACAAACAACCTGAACCCGGAGTTGCCCCTGTACATTGGAGTGTAAATGTGTGTGAATGTTTATCTGATTAACATCATGGCAGCCTTGGCCACAGTGTGTGAATGTGTGTGAATGGTGAATGGTTCCTGTACTATGTTAAAGTGCTTTGAGTAGTCGTTAAAACTATAAAAGCGCAGGCTCTACTAATCCCATTCTGAGGCTGCAGCACCATGATCATTAACAGAACTATAATTTATAATCATTTATTTCTTTTTAATGGCTCTCACTGGTTTGTGTCCAGGGAACACTACAAAAATGTTTAAAAAACGTTTCAGAGCGAGTCACACTTTTCTGACGGCTCTACAGTGGCTTTACTATTACAGTATGATCCGTGACACTGTTATAAAGAAAACTGCCGTTTGCAAAAAACGTAATGCGACACACAGAATTTGCTGGGATGTTAAAGCCTGTCCACGATGGTGGATGTTAGTGATATGAGGACGGATAAGGTATCTACATATCTAATGGACTGTGAAAAAAATACCTCTCAAATCAGTTATGTGGAAATGAAAATACATCTAGAGAGGGAGGAGAAACTCAAGGTTTTTTTTCTCAGTTTCTTGAAGAAAACCTGCTCCCAACCAGGTTAGGTTCACAGACTCAGTTACCATAGTAACTCTGAGGTTAAGTTCCCTCTCTTTCTGAAACGGGCTGGAGTTACCCCTCTCTCTCAGGTTTGATTAACCTCTCTTTCTGAAACCAAAAACCCAGAGTTTCCCTCATCTCAGGGTTAACAAACTCAGAGTTTTCACTAAACCTGCTTTCTGGAACAGGCCCCTGGCCTCCAGTCCGTGTGGTGAGAGGTGGGACCCTCTGTTCCTCTCGGCCAGTATGCACATCTGTCATGAGAATGGCATTCGGAGAATTCACTGTCCGAAAATAAAAGAAATCACCTGAAAAAGAAAAAGCAGTTTCAAGTTATAGTAGAACAGTGTTTTATATAAAGAATAACCTTGTATATAAATATGAAGGTGATTTTAGCCACACTAATGCAACATGTTGGATTGATTCAGACATTAGTCTCCAAAGGATGAACGCTAATGACTCTTCCACTAGAGCCACTGACAGATGAAGCCTAAACCACCGTAGCTGTGTTGCTAATGTCTTTGTAGCGGTCCAAGCCATCATCATCGTAGTCTACTATATGATGTCAGTGTGGAATAGGCCTACACTGTCATGTCTAGTTTTCCCTACTACAAGATTCTTTTTAAGAAAATGTTTTAATATAGCTTATCAATAAATGTTTTTCTGTATATATTTAATAAAAAAAATGTTTACTCCCTTCTTTTTTAATTGTGTATTTAAGTAGCCTACCTTTTTTCATAAGTTCACTAATGTTTTGTCATCACTATGTAAGATTGTAATGCTCATTGAAAGGAAATTACCTTATTTATATATATATATATATTTTTTTTTATTTATTTATTAATTTCTTTTCCGAACTGTTCTACAATTGTTTGTATCACATGATATTTGTGAAGATATGCAAATAAAGTTGTACAAAGAAAAAAAAGTTTAGTTTCCCCCTCAGTCTTGTGTTCTCCGGTCTGTCAGAATCCGGTGCAATCAGCACAGTTGCTGCTCATCATCCAATCAGGGCTCTGCATTTAAGCCTCATTCTGGCTGCTCGCGCCTCCTAACGCTCACACTGCCGCTAGGACTGGCTGTGCAGGTTTGACTTTGTCTTCTGACAGTGGGGTTTGTCTGGCTTGGCCTAGTGAACAGTGTTGGGGGGATAGTGTGTGGAAGCATTGACCGATGGCCTGTATAGGTCTGGACCGGTGCTCTCTCCCTGTTCCTTCACACTCTGACAGGAAGCTGGTGGCTGGTTGGGCTGAAGCTCTGCCCACTCTGTGGTTGTTGTTTTCTATGTTTTCTTCTGGCTGTTGTCATTAATAGAAGCAGTGTGGAAGGAGCCTCCAATGCCTTTTCTGTCCGACACCATGAGGCCAAATGGCTCTCATTTCCACATCCAGGCTTCATGTGGCCTGCCTGGGTCTGCATACATACACATACAAGGCCATCCTGTTTGAATCCGGTTAGGGATATCTATTGGCTAAGCAAGCTGAGTCTCCTGACATAACTGCAGGTGATTGGTCGACACAGTCATCAGTCAAGGCAATCGAGCCAAGATGGCGGCAGCTAACTGTAAAAGATAATTTTTCATACAAAACAATGGCTACATGACCAGTATTGTTCTGGAAGTCTCTGAAAAGTCCCAGACGTTTCAGGCTGGATTAAAAAAGCTTCTGGAAGGGTCAGGATCACACCAAAGCCCTTTTTGGAAATGCCCTGGTATTAGCTATCATGTTAAAAACACAGAATGAGGCTAGCTTAAAGCCACTCGGAGATATTGTAGATTATGTGACTTTTGGATTAATAATAATTTCTTTATTTTACAAAGACGCTGAATGGCTTCTTGATGGTCACAATCACATCGTTATAACAGCGCATTTCTTTGGTTTTAAACAAACAAAGTGAGTCCCTGCACTGTACAGATCTGGAGATATTGAATATGACATAAGAGTTGGCAGTTAAGACCCCAACACATATCTCACAAGCCCCATAATCTCATCAAATTCAGATACTACCAATCAAACAATGATTTATTGGACTATGATTACTCTAAACTTCCACTGCCAAACTGGAGCTCATATCATGCCTCCTATACTGGAGAGCTGACTTAGAAATGCAAAAAGAGATATTGGATAAGATTATGTGAAACACTGGGCCCTGTAAGAAACCTGGCTCAGCTGTGTGTGTGTGTGTGTGTGTGTGTGTGTGTGTGTGTGTGTGTGTGTGTGTGTGTGTGTGTGTGTGTGTGTGTGTGTGTGTGTGTGTGTGTGTGTGTGAGAATGTCAGCTCTTTATAGAAGAACACCATTGACAGAAAACAATATCCAGAGACAAAGCTGACATGTTTTGTTGGGGTTTTTCAATCAGTGCAGGTCTGGAAATGTAGGAATTGAGAGCAGTGTGAAGAGGACTAATCTGATTCAGTGGAAGCTGAACAAGAATTCTGATAATAAAAAGGAACTTCTGGGCGCCCGGATAGCTCAGTTGGTAGAGCGGGCGCCCACATATAGAGGTTTACTTCTCAATGCAGCGGGTTGGGGTTCGATTCCGACCTCCAGCCCTTCACTGCATGTCATTCCCCTTCTCTCTCCCCTATCATTTCTTCAGCTGTCCTGTCAATAAAGGCCTAAAAATGCCCAAAAAATAATCTTAAAAAAAAAATAATCATAAATGAAAAGAGGGATGTCATTGATATTGGTGCAGACACTACTCCCGGGAGAGTCGGACTGTCCTCTGAACTATTGAATCATCTGTTTCCCTGTTTAACACTGTGTGGGCAAACAATGGGAATGTGATCTGGAAAAACCCCTACCACCAGAACAATGGGACTCTATAATGAGATATACAAATGACTCATTAAAATGTGTTTGATATAAACTTATACAGAGGAAGGTTTTATACCAAACATATATAACTCCACAGAAGCCGAATCAAATGAATTGTAATATGCCAGACTTATGTTGGCATGGCTGTGGAGAGACTATAATCTGCAATAACTCAATGCATGATAACATTGGCATATGAGCCTTTTTAGTCAAGTCTTTATGAGTGACCTGTGCCCTAAGGGAGAGGACGAGAGAGGATAAAAGCAGAAAGTTAAAAAAGAGCCTGAACACTATGTAAAAAATGCATGAGCCATACTCCCCTCCATAAAGAGGATATCCTGAGCTGGGCCTGATTTACAGCACAGACATGTATATGATACTGCAGCATGTGCTGCTGCTGCTGCTGGTATAAATAGAGCTGTACAGTATGTCCCCATGCACGGCTCAGCTGGCACCATCATGCTACATGCACATGGACTGTGTGTGTTGGGGAGGGGGGGGGGCAAATTTTGAGCAAAATTGAAAATTTTGGGCACATCAAACACTTCATTTCCTGCATTCTAGTGAAATTTTCTGCAACAATTTTTGCAAATTTGTGCAAATGTATTTTATTTATGTAAAGGAAATTATTATTAAATATTGCACTGGCCAGTTTTTGATTATTGGGGGGGTGTAAGAAGCTGTGACCCAGACAAAGTGCACTTTTACATGTAAAGGTTTATTTTCACACATTTTGCTCTTGCTCAGGTTAATAATCAACACTGTTACAGCATGAAGGTTGGAAAATGTAAAACAAATATGGAATGCAAGAACATTTGGTGTGGTGAAGTATTAAAAAGTGATATCTGATACAAATGTTTATTTAATCTGGGATCTGGTTCTCTGTCTTCATGTTCATTCCTCTGGCCTCTGACTATTCTATGCATATTACTATACATGGAAAGACAGGAGTCGCTCAGCAGCAGAGCCTGGAATGAAAAACTCTCCTCCTCCGAAGACGGGAATGACAGAAAGGTTTTTAGAAGTGCTGTTTGAGGCTCATGTTACCGTGGTGACTGGTTCACTGTTTCTCATAGAACATGGCCTCAGTTCTTTTGTAAGAGAAGTTGTTGTTTTTAATGGAAAAGTAAATGTTTTTGGGTGTGAGATCATTTTTAGAAAGTGAAAATGGAAAGTGAAAACACATATTTCAAAGTCATTTTGGCAAAGTTAAGACTTTTTTTTTCAAAAATAAAGTAATTAATGAAAATAAGGGCATTTTTGGAAAGCAAAGTAATTGTTTTTGTAAAGTTAAGTCATATTTCGGAATGTGACATCTTTTTTTGGAAACTTAAGACATTTTTGTAAAGTGAAGTTATTTTGGGAAAGTTAAGATATTTTTGGAAAATGTAGACTTTCCAAAAAGTGTAAATTTTGTGAAAAGTGAAATCATTTTTGAAGACTTTTTGGCAAATACATTTTTTTGAGGAAGTTAAGACATTGTTAAAACACGTTCTTCTAGTTTATTTTCATTCCCCTTTCTAGTTCCTGTTGTCTAGAAAACATGTATAATAGTTTCTGCAAATTCCAAAGCATTGTCTTTTAAATGGTGCTCATATTTCTAAAACACAACAGAACAGAAGAAAATATTTTTTACTTCCCCCTCACAGTCTGAACACTACAGGACATCTGTCCTCTGGCCTAATGCATGCTGGGATACACTGCAGACTGTGAACACACGGTGGATAATCAGGACACTTCAGAACCAGTTTGACTTTATTACATGTGTATAATGTGAACATCCTGACAGAACGTGCAGCCAACACCTGACTGTGTACTAAATACTGACATGCACATCTCTGTTTCCATGGGTCTGTTTATTCCTTTCATTACTTATTTTGGTGCAATATTTCAACCTTAGATCCTAACAATGTCGCCTACATATTGAGATGTTCATATCATCAAACCTGGCTTTAATATATTCTGCATTGATATAAACACACATTGCTACTGAAACATGAGCCGACGCTAAAACTTCAGAGAATAAATATACAAACTGTACAGCGGTGACACAGGACCAGGCTGTGTACACTCTGAGATCAGGAACAAAACAAAATGAAAATAATGTTGTTTCTGTATGGGTTTTATACCCTGGACAGCAGTCCTCTTTCAAACACACATTTTCTCGAGTCTACCAAAGTGTCTGAGGAGTGCAGTAGGGAGTATGTGCTGTAGAGTCCTAGTGCTACTTTAGGGGTCAAGGGTCACGTCATGTTCTTCCATTTATAAAGGGAGCTTTATTCTAAAGCTTACCCAGACCGTCTGAGGGAATTCTGGTATTTGTCCACCTGATCCAGTATGATATGTGACACTGTTGGTCACTTTACACACCACCTCTGGAGCACAGCCTCCAGACAAGGATGGATTATCCCAGACCCCCAACAGTCTCAGGTTCACTACATGGCAACTGGGTTTTGGTCATTTATTAACAATCAATTTACACAATATCTGTCTTATTGTGTATCCACATGGTGCATATTCCTAAATGAAGATGAAACAACTTTAGTAACTTTAATATTTTAGCACTAGAGTACTGAAGCTGCCCTGTGTAGCCTGCTGTGTGTGCAGGGTACAGACTCCAGATTGACCAGTTCCACAACTTCCTTTTGACTTTGTCAAACGATGCATTTAAACACTAGGGCGCATGCAGTGAGAGACAGTGAGGTGGATCCAAGCATCAGGGACCAGCTGGCCCTACGTCAGGAGTCAAACTGGCCGTGTGGCTCCTGACTACGACCACCGAGTGGTCCTGTAGCGCTCAGGGTGAGCCGCTGGGTGCAGGGACTTTTTAAGGTGCTGTACATTTCCTGGTGCTCTGAGGCGACTTTTTGTGACAAAACTGCTTCAAACTGTTCTGCCATCAGAGTCGTGAAATCTGATTGGCCACCCCATACATTACACTTTTAAACACAGGAATGTATGTAATGCTATCTGTTTGTGTGTGTGTGTGTGTGTTGTGTGTGTGTGTGTGTGTGTGTGTGTGTGTGTGTGTACACACACTTCATGCCAGCCCTGCATGAATCGGTGCAGTCAAAGTCTGGACACGCCAATGAGTGACTTTAGCAGAGAGTTGATTTCTTAACTGTTGTTAACATCTCTGTGATGTGTGTGTCAGTCAGTGGAACCACAAAGTGCCAGAGCCTCGCCCTGCGTTCACACACAAAGTACGAGTGCAAAATTGTGCAGGGCAAGGCCATCACTACGCTGATATGTGGCCAGGGTTGGACAGACAAAACTCAACTAAATTGAAGGTTGAGCAGGATGTGTGTTCAACAGCAACCGGGCATTGACAGGAGGCCGAAGGTGCAGTGTGACAGCGCCAGTTTTACTGCTGAGAAAAGTGTAGAAGTCCTCTTGTGTGTCTGAGTTTCAAGCAATATGAAACTGCACTCTCCAATCCTACAATCTGATGCAGTCTGTAGTCTCCTGGTAAACTGTTTGGGAATCCTTTATGCAATCTTAATCCTACTCTCTAGTACTTTGTAAAAACTATGCAAGCTTGTATGTTTAGCGGAAGCTGGAGGAGCAAGCTGCAACCAACCCCCAATCTGTGAATATCAGCTGGTGGAGCCATGAAACCATTTCAGCAGAAGAGGACACAACAGAATGATGATGGTGAATTAAAAGAGCTCCAGTTAAAGCTCAAACAAGAAGCATGGAGAAAAGAGTTACAGGAAGCTCCCAGCCTCTTCAGTGACATGCTTCATGTATGAGGTCATTTCCACTCACATTTGTTTTCTTTTGTGCACAAATTAAACCTGCTATGAAAACAGGTGGATGGAAACACCCCTAATTCAACAAACCCACTCATAATTAAGCCTCTATTTAAACTATCTTGTCTTTTAAGTGGAGCATTTTTAGTAAAAAAAAATAAATCACCACCAAGACCCACTTTACAAGTAATTCTGGAAAAAGCAATTGTTTTCCTTTGTTGTAATAGAGAGGTTGGAGCATTTTCCCAACCACTCCAATAGAGGCTGAGAGTTTTTCTAGAGCAGCATGTAGTGGCCAATAGAGGACGTCCAGCGTTACTGACTGCTGGGTGCTGCTCGGCCCTAACATCTACTGACAATGCTTTCCACAGCGTGTGAGTGCTCGTAGCTTCACTGTGTCATGCTTCCTGAAAGAAAGCCCGGAAACTGTCCTGTCTGCACTAGTTGGGACTATAAACACAGATGAAGGACCTGCCATAGACAAACTACAGTGTGTACGGTACTCGGGGCTGTGTCCTCAGAAACACAGCCCCTACAGAGTTAATGCAGCGCCACACAGAGCAGCAGACCGGCTCAGTACCTGGCACCACCAGACAACACATGCCCTCGGTGGAGGATCTAAAAGTTTCCCAGCATGCTTGGCCTCTGTGTCAGATGAGTCTTTCCTCTGGTGGCACTTTGAGCATACTGTCCATCTCCAGCCGAGCTCCCGCCACCTCCTGAGCACTGGGGCTGTATGCGCCCTCCGACTGGCGCTTCTTCCTGGCTGTGAGCACCATGAAGGCCAGGCCGATGGTGAGGATCAGTACGCAGAAGCAGAGCAGCGGGATGGCCACCAGCAGCCAGGGGATGCCTCGTTTCTGGGCCTGTTTCTGCAGAGGCACACACAACCGGATTCTCACACATTCTAGCCTTCAAATCAATCAAAAAAGAATTCAGTATGTTGGATGTTTCTTGGGATATGTGGTACATGTTGCTAGGAAACAAGTGAAAATGGACATCTCCTGACCTGTTCGTATAAAAGTTAAGAATAAAAATGTAACAAACATACGTTAGTGTCACAGATTGGACCGCTGTAACCGGGCGGGCATTCACACACAAACATGTTGAACCGATCCAAACAGGAACCCCCATTTCGACAGGGGTTAGACTCGCACTCATCAATCTCCAGTTCACACCTGCAGGACACAAAACACATGACAAACAGAACCACATTTGCAAACGCTGAACATTTCTACAGACATTTATTTATGTTTGCTACTAAAGTCTCTACTTCTTTAAGAGTATTAAAACACATTTCACAATGGAGGTGAATGGATTCAACAGCAACGTGTCTTTCTTTCTAGAAGCAGCGTCAGTGAACAGTTCTCATACTGACTACTTTGCAAATTTCATGTCAGGCAAATCTCAGATTTATCCAAACCTGGAAAAAGCTCATGTGTGAAATTGACATCAACCTGTGGGCTGCCTCTTCACCAGACAGATGCATTTAGGTCAAACTAATCATTTGGGTGAACTGACCATTTAGGACTCTGGCACTGTAGTCTTTTTGAATGATAATAAAATAACATCTAAAGTGAGCTCACCTGCTGCCTGTAAAGCCTGGCATACACGTACAGTTAGCTCCCCACAGCCCGTCATTGCAGATGGCATCATTTTCACACTGCACATCTTCACCACACTGGATCGGAGGATAGTCCCACCTGGTGGAAAAGGTATCACACTTAGCTTCAGTGAATGCTGACTGAAATGTTGCTCTGTGTGGGCACTGCATGCTAACCCTAAAGCTAGAGCTAGCACTGTGTGTCTGGACGGGTCAGTACTCACTGGCAGAGAGGGCCACTGTAGCCCTTGGGACAGGTACAGGTGTACATGTTGACGCCATCCTGGCAGGTGCCTCCATGTTCACAGGCGTGATGCTCACACTCGTCCAGATCCTCTTCACAGAGTGGGCCAGCATATCCAGGGTGGCAGTGGCACTCGTAACCAGCTAAGTAGTCCTTACAACTTCCATGAACACAGGGCTGAGACACACAGTCATCAATGTCTGTCTCACACACTTCCCCTTCCCAACCCGAGTCACACATACAGCCAAACTTATTGAAGAGGTCTTCACAGGTGGCTCCATTCATACAAGGGTCTGAATCACAAACAGGGGCACTGGTACAACCCAAACGAATCTTTGCTTTTCCAGCTAAGTGGAACTGAGACGGCTGCGGGGCTTTGTAGTCATCGACAAAAGGCAGGTAGACTCCGCCGAGCCTCACTGCACCCAAGCAGCCAGTGAAGCTTTCTGCAATGGCCAGCATGGCCCCCTTCTCCCTGAGAAAGCCAAGGCTTCCTGTGCGCTCTGGCCCGCTGCTGGCGTCTGTGATTCCATCCACGGTGATGACCCAGGGAGAGGATTTGCGCTCCTTCTCAGCCATTGAGATGTTCACGCGATGCCAGCTCCCGTCAGCCACCCGACGAACTCCTGTAAAGGTCAGCGCCTCGACACTGTTGCCAATGTGGATCTCCACCCGGACTGAGGAGTCCAGCAGACCCACCAGCAGCAGGTCCGAGCCCCAGGAGGCCCTCAGGAGCACAGCGTTCTCTGAACGAGTGCGCAGCTCCATGTATATGTTAGAGACAGGTTCAGCCAGGGAGCCTGCAGCACTGTAGTGCACAGGGCTGTTCTCAAACGTGGCATTGTACACACCTAAGGGTCAACATGGAGAAATATTTCATTTGTTATTTTATTGTTTTTATTGAGTTTATTCTATGGAACAGTCTGATAACAAAAAACAAACGTCTTCACTCTCAATGCCGATACCTCAACTAAGGGGGTCCGCTGACCCAGAGTACCATCTGATACCAAATCAACTGGTTAATACCAGAAACTGAGATTCCGCCATTTACCAAGAAGTATCACCTAAATAAACTCTCGTTACCTGGGAAAAGAATTTTCATCATGTCTTTTTTGTGTATCTGTGTGCACCTGTGGGTGGGTCAAAGAAATTAGTCATTTCTGACAAACCACATATGTATAAAAAATATTAAGACAATCTTACATTCATATCCATCAGGAAGGTCCACACAATGGCCACCGTTGACACAAGGATCACTAACACACCACACACGGGTTTCGCAGGTCTTTCCGGTGTATTCCTCTGGACAAGAGCACGTGAAATCGTTGAATGTGATGGTGCATTCTCCTCCATTCTGACAAGGTTTCATCTGCAGAGGAAAGCATTTAGATTTGATAAACGGACAATCATAATCAGAACAGATTTAGCTGTGGTATCCAAAACTGTCAAAGGTCAATTCTGTGACCCATTTTGAGGGCTGCAAATATCTAACTTTGAATGAGTGAATACACGTAGAGTATGACCGCTGCATCTATGGCTTATCTGTGTGTGAGACACTCTGTCGGCCGTCTAATTCGGGAGGAGGGTTAGCATCCATATGCCAGGCGTCCATGCTTACGCAGGTAACAGAACCTGATATGTTCAGGTCCTATCCCCTGACCAGTCGGCTATCCTAACCTCAACTACTCGAGGTCAATGCCTAACCCCAACCAATTTGGCTGCTTCGTAGGGCGGGACTTGCCTAGAAGTTAGGTGGGATCCATAATAACGCCTAACTGCCACTGATGAAGGCTCTGCAGCCATTTTGCCATCAGCTGGTTCATACTTCAGTAATTCTTTTAGCCAAGTGAGAACAATCCTAGCTGTCAGTAAAGCTTGATACTCTGACTCAGAATTACAACAGCGAGGCTGCCTGTAGATACAGTCAGATGTACGGTGCTGTAGGAATATATTAGGGTGAGGACAGGACCACTATTCTGTATTTCATTTAAAAAAGCAAGACCCTCCTCAGAATTATTTATATTTTCTTTTTTTAGCCTGTCCTCAAGCAGAAAAAAACCATATGGGTCGATTGTGCAAGCAGCTCAAAACGACCCAACAATTAAAGTACGCTTGTTGTTAGGCAGCGACCTCTGGCGGCTGCAGTAACTATCGCGACAGCAAACCAGGAAGTGAGCTGACAATTTAAGACAGCAAAGGTTGGAGGGATGGGTGAAAGGAAAGGAACTGAAAGGAATAAAGCAGATTTAGGAAGTATTTCCTACCTTGCAAGTGTCATCACTGACGCAGCCCTTCTGTACATTTTCAGCATCACTTGGTAAATACACTTCCTCCTCATCCGAGCTGTTCCAGGCATCCACATCGAGATGCACCGAGTCTAACCGAAGGTCCTGCAGGCAACCTTTGTAATGCCCCCCCCACATGTCAGAGTCCCAGTCTCCTGGAAGTCCCCCTACATAGGCCTGATCCCCACTCTTAACATCCACTTCAGGGATCTCTCCTATTCCATAGCGAAGTCCTGCATGCTCAAAGATCACCTGTCTGTGATGGACTTCCACCTGTAGAAGTTGCTTCTCGCCAGTAGTCACAAATATCGGAGCTGTCAGTGGGGCACTGTTGGGCAGAGAGCTGACAAAAACCCTCCCCATCCCCAGGTAGACGGAGAAGTAGACGCCTGTGGCTCTCCGGAGCTGGAACAGCAGCCCGTCTGGCTTTAAGGAGCGCAGGAAGAAGGACACGTTGAAGTTGCTCTCATGGCTCTGACCTACATCATAGACACTGAAGCTCACTGTGTCCTCATGGCTGTATGTCCAGGAAGGGAATTCTGACAGGAGTGAATTAAAATATTTGGATTAATCACACAAAAATAGGACTAAACCATTTAGTAATAGGACTTCAGTATCAGGAATGCCACTGCAATATCACATAAGTTGTTTCAATCAACACTTTTTCCGGCCATGAAATGGTAAATAACTTTGTCATATGGATTGAATATGTTTGCAGTAGTAAACCGTGCTCATAGCGCTGCAGTTCATTCTATTCAGCTTTTGTTTTTGGGTCCGGTGATGAGAAAACATGAGCTGTCGTCAATCACAAAGTGCCATACATTACATTGTCAAGTCACCAAAATACAAAGCAACAGTTCAAATTGCAGCCACAAGTGTTTTATGTAACATAACAAAGTTAAATTAAACATATATTTTCCTACTGGGTTCCCATCATTCCAGACCCAGTCAGAAACATCGTTGCTAGGGAACGACCCTTGATCTGTGTGGTGACAGTTTTTACCCTCAGACCCCGCATCATCTTTAAAAGTCACTTTATCTCTTGTTATTTATGTCTGTGGTGTTAATGGTCAGAGATCAGTTCTGCTGTTACTCTCACACATACATTAGCTGATTCCATATGTACAGTGGTGCTGGAATGTCACTAGGTCCACAGTGACATTTTAAGGGTACTTGTACCTTTATGTTATGCTACATTAAACTTCTACTTCTACTAATACATTTCAAAGGGAAACATTGTACTTTTTCTCTTTTTTAACTTTTGTGCTCTGTACAGCCAGACTGGTTTTACAGTCAGGTGCATTCTGGGTGGAGTTATGTTGGGTTTTACATGACGTCACCAAACTATGTAGGCCTACTAATAAGAGAATCAATAATTTATAAGAATAGTAATGCGGAAAGTTGTCCCATGGGAGCGGCAATGTATGGCTCGGTGGAAACCTGGCGGGGGGAAGTTTCTTTGCCATCGGACAGGCTGTGCCAACGGAGTGGTCAGCGGTCGGAGGCTTGCGGCGGGGGACGCACGGAGGGGTCTGTACAGACTCATGCTGGCTCTCTCGTGGTGGAAAAGATACAAACAGAGTCTCCGTTCCTGGACTTCAGTCTCACCAAAGGTCTACACATTGTGCACCTCAATGTTCGCAGTCTTTTTTCTAAATTAGATGAGATAAGATTAATGATGTGTAATTGTAAAGCTGAGATTGTGTGCTTTTCAGAGACCTGGCTGGACGCTTCGATCAGTGATATAGAAATTGAAATTGAAAATTATGTTGTTTTATGAAAAGATAGAAATCGTAATGGGGGCGGAGTATGTGTTATATTAGGGCTGATATTTGTTTTAACTGTAGAATAGATTTAAATCATGATCTTATTGAAGCTGTGTGGGTTGATGTACAGTTAACTAAAAGTAAGCCTATTTTAATTGGGGCTCTGTATAGACCTCCTGATCAGAATAATTTCTATCAGTTATTGGAAGAACTTTTTGTTCCATGTAGTGATTTTAAGGGTGAGATTATAATGATAGGTGATTTTAATACTGATGTCTCTAACAAAAATCATGGGATGTATAAAGCCTTTAATAGGTTTTGCCAGGTTGTGGATCTACAGCAAATAATTAAAGAGCCCACACGAGTAGCTAAAATGAGTCAAACGGTCATTGATCTCATTTTGGTATCAGAGCAATCTATGATTTCTCAGAGTGGGGTTGTAAATTGTACTATGAGTGACCACTTATTAATTTATTGTACAAGGAAAAAATTTAAAGTTGCATTGAAGAAACAAAACACAATTAAGATCAGGTCATTAAAAAAATATAGTCGTGAGGTTTTTATTGAGTGTTTAAAATCACTGAATTGGCCTGTAGTGTTATGTTTGGATGTTGATGAGGCATGGGAGCAGTTTAAAAATGTGTTCTTAGAGGCATTAGATAAAGTAGCTCCTATAAAAACGATTCGAGTAAAACTGAGGTCAGAGCCATGGATGAATGGTGATATTTTAGAAGCAATTACTAATAGAAATAAAGCCTTTTCTGTTTTTAGGAAGAGTAAAGAGCAAATTGACTTGGATAATTATAAGAAGTTAAGGAATATAGTGCAAAAGATGATTAAAATGTGTAAAAGAGACTTTTTTCGTGATAAATTAACTGAGCATAAAGGTAACCCAAAGAAACTTTGGCAGTCTTTGAAACAAATGGGGTTCAGTAATAGACTTAAGACAAAGTCAAATAATATTTGCCTTAATATTAATGGGGAGTTCTCTTCAAATCAACTAAAGGTTGCTGATAAATTTAACTCATTTTTTACTTCTATAGCTGGACACTTAGTTGAAAATTTACCAAGAAAACCAGGGTTATATGATGGTGAGGCCATGTCTAAGTATTACTCTAAGCTTGGAGTTGTAGCAGACTCTTTTTGCCTTTCTATGGTTTCACAGGATGAGGTATTAAAGTTATTGAATGAACTTAAGTGTTCGAAGGCAATTGGTCTAGATGAAATACCGGCCAGATTCTTAAAAGATGCTTTTCTTTGAATTTATTTCTCCATATCTCACTCATATTTTTAATCTTTCAATTATGTCAGGTAGATTTCCCAAAGATCTGAAGCTTGCTAGGGTTGTTCCGCTATATAAAAAAGGGAACAAATTAGAAGAGGGTAATTATAGACCAATTTCGATTTTGGGAGTCGTTTCAAAAGTCTTGGAGAAAATAATACAAGAGCAAATATATAATTACATTAGTAATTCTGATTTGTTTTATGATTTGCAATCTGGTTTTAGAACATCTTATTCTATGGATATGTGTTTATTATATCTAACAGACTATTTAAGAAGAGAGATTGATTTGGGTAAACTTTGTGGCATGGTATTGCTAGACCTCCAGAAAGCATTTGACACCGTTGACCATCAGATCTTGCTGATCAAACTAAAAGCCCTAGGTTTTAACAGTATGGCATGTAATTGGATTCGATCGTATTTGACTGAAAGGCATCAAAGAGTTGATATTAACTGCACTCTATCTGAGGCAAGAGAAATAACGTGTGGGGTGCCACAGGGTAGTGTCCTGGGTCCATTGTTGTTTCTCTTGTATATCAACGATATGAAATCTGTTTGCAATTGTAATCTTTTTCTCTATGCAGATGATTCAGCCTTGGTGTTCTCCAATAAGGACATAAAAGTTATTGAGAATCATTTAAGTGATGAGTTACAAAATATAAGTGAATGGCTGATAGAGAACAAACTGTCTTTGCATTTGGGGAAAACTGAATCTATTTTATTTGGTTCTAAAATAAGGTTGAGTAGGACTCCTGAGCTTAAAATTTCTTTGGGTGGTATCCAGATTGAAGCTAAAAATTGTGTTAAATATTTGGGCTGTGATTTAGACAGTTCTGTGAGTGGAGAAAGTATGAGTCAAAAGGTTGTCAAAAAAGTGAACCAAAGAATAAAATTCCTGGCTCGTAAGGCTCAGTTTCTAAATAAAGAAACTTTAAAAATGTTGGCAAATGCTTTAATTCAGCCACACTTCGATTATGCCTGTACTACATGGTACAGTAGCACACCCAAGAGGATAAAAGTTCAACTTCAAACGGCACGGAATAAATTAGTCAGGTTGATTTTAAATCTCAACTATAGAGAACATATTGGCCCTTCTGAACTTAAGAAATTAAAATGGCTGACAGTTGAAAACAGGGTGAGACAGTTGAAACTAAGATTAACAAGAAAGATTTTGTATAAGAACGAGCCAAGGTATTTTAAAGATTATTTTAAGCTTATTAGAAATTCTCATAGCTACTCAACGAGAGGTAGTGCCACAGACATAGTTCCGTGTAGATTTAAGACCTGTTCTGGGCAAAATACTTTTTTGTACATGGCAGCAATGGAATGGAACAAACTCCCAGTTGGGATTAAGTTAAGCCAGTCAGATTGTTGTTTTAATCGAGCATGTGGTGAATGGTTGTTAAATGCTAATTAGATTAAATCTTTTATGTAGTCTTAAAAGAATATTTATTATTACAGTGTATATATTTGTATTTATTTTGTATTTGGATGTGGTTGAGTGTACATAAGGTACCTTTTAGTCATCTGTAGCTTGCCTGGACATCTTTGTCAGACTACAACAAGGACCACAATGGAAATAAGTTTGTAACTTTCTTGTGTTATCCTCGACAGTTCTGATAAATGTACAATGTCACTGTGTAGGCATTTTGTTATGCATTTATTTCTGTTACTGTCTAATAAATCAATCAATCAAAAAAAATTCTAACAATGCCAATCAATGTCATTGATGTTAATCAATGTTTGTGCATGCTTTGCAAATGCTTTAATGCACTGGTTCTCAAACTGTGGTACCAGTACCACTGGTGGTACGAGAGCCCCCTCTAGTGGTACACGGATGGAATATCTAATCTCTGATATATTTAAATAAATGAAATAAATAAATTAAAATCCTACAACATTTCCAATAATTATACTTAAACTATGATCAGTTAAACGTACAATATGTAACTTTCTGCCGCTAGGGGTCTCTCAACCAAAACAATGGATGGTAAAACTGGACTTTTGATGACGTTGGGAAGTTGCGTGGAATTATGGGAGTTTTTAAGTGTTAAACACCTTCACTGCCGGTTAGAATCATGGTTAGAATGTATCAGTTCACGGACGAGTTTACCCATTCAAGTTTATTCACGTTACGTTTAGTAACGTTTATTCATGTTATTCTAATAAAATAACTGCAGATTCCCCAACATAATTACGTTTTTCTTGATTAGATTTTTATTTGTAGCTGACCAGTTAGCTCGTGAGCCAGCAAGCTAACAGTAGCCAGCAGCTAAAACACAAAATATTTCATTTATCAATGTCACCTTTTGGATGGTTTCAACACGGGGGCGAATGGGGTGTGTTGTAACGCTAGCTAGCCACTAAACGAGGTTGAGAGACGGGTGTGGGTGGGGATTGTCGGGGAAATCTCCCCGACGGCGAGGACGTTCGATGCCTGTTGTGCAGCAGCAGAACATCTCCCAGCTGCCCGGAATTATCTCCCCTTCACTTTTCAGTAATCTTAACTTTTCGTTTTGGTGCTTAACCCACCTTTTGTCGGGTTAATTTAGCTAACCGTAAAGACTTTCGGCACATACACCGGTAGCGCTACGGAGATGTAGCTAACGCTATGGATGACCGCTGTTGTGACTCGATGCTGGGTCTGATATGGTCTGTTTCCCGACGTTTAATTAAACTGCCGTTAGCGTCGTAAGCACCAGGCACTGGAGATAAGTTCTGGCCGGGGGTTGCTGTAATGAAAGTAGCTGGCTGATAGCTGACTGGGGGCTAACGGTAACTAGCTAGCTAGCTAGCTATATGTCCCGGGGCTGTTGTCAGCTGTCATCCCGACTGAGTCTTTCTGCGCCGGGGGAGTGAGGCAGACAGACCGGGGTGTGCTAGCTGGCTAAATTAGCATTAGATTAATCGTCTGTCTATACAGCTAACGTTAACGTTACTAGTGAAGTTATTCGTGAGTTAGCCCAGTCCTGTTAACTGTGGTCGAAACAGTCATACTAAAAATAACTTTTAGCGTGTTGAACGATGTTGTGACCTCATAATGTTACCCACGAGCACATTGTAGTAAGGTTAAGCTGGTATCGATATTGAACTTTCAAAATAAATAAGGTCTCTGTTGTATTACTGTGATAAAAAGTGGAATGTAATTAACCACAAAATGATGCTGTATGGCAAAAAAAGCAGTATTACAGTTACAAGTATTTTTTTTCTGTGACATTGTATGATTTACAATTACTCCTGAACGTATCATCTTGGTGCCAGTGTTCTGACGGAAGTTAGAGTAACTGGAGGGTGAAAGGTTATATGACGCCACTGACGGGCGACTAAAAGAAACGTCCCGTGTCTGAAAATAAAATAACAGATTTCTCTGGGTTTGACATTTGGTGGAAACATTTGGGATAGTGTAAGAACACAACTCATAAAAATATATAACATAGGTATGGTCGTTTTTAGACATTTTAAAGCAGAAATGTTACATATTGTACCTTTAAAAGTAATTTAAAATATGTGTTTTTTGTTTTAATATCAGCTTGCTAATGTTACATAGTTACATCCATAATTAGTTACAAGATGTGATGGCAAGATAGTTAGCAGAGGTAAAATGAATGGTTCAAAAACACTGCAATCGTGGTTTCAAACAGGAACTATTAAGAGAAGTGTGGATGAGGAGGAGAATATTTCGAGCTGTTGAAACTATAGTGGACGAGTGTAGTGCTAGTTGTTCCTTAAGCAGCGGTGGTGAAGTCTCCACAGCACCGACTAGCAGCAAATGATGCAAAACAACAGGGATGACCTGAGTTACCTCAAATTTGAATTCAGTTAGAGAGGGATGGAGAAAGTAAAGTTACAGCGTGGCTGTCAACAATAAATATTGTTTTTAGTAATAAACCTGCCTTCTGCATTAGCTGTCCGTAGCTGAGTAGGGTACGCCTATGCTACTCTATCTTAACGTGGGCCATAATGGTGGTACTTAGAGAGCCTAATATTTTCTAAAGTGGTACGTGGTGTTTCTTAACATTTGAAACACTGCTTTAATGCATCAGTATTAGCAAAGCAATAAGAGTATTAGAGTGACCAGGTCCCCTCTGCATAATGAGCACTTTTACTTTTGATACATTTTTCTCATAATACTGCTGTACTTTCATTTAAGTACCATTTTGAATTGGACACTTTCTGCGGTGTTTGGTAAGGTGAAGTAAAAAAAACTACAGGTGGTGATGTGCTTACCCTGAGCGCAGTGCTCACTATGGAAGGGCCGGTAGCAGTCACACTGGTAGCTGGTCCACAGGTCCACACAGCGTCCATGTCCATAGCAGGGGTCTGGCTGACACCACTCAGTCTTACTGCAGCCCAGCTCATGGCCTTGGTCTTCTGGAAGCGTTTGCGGTAGGATAGGCTTAGAGTCGATCATCAGGTCTTCCATACATCCAATGAAGCCCGCACCACTCTCAGAGTACTCCAAAAGCTGCTCTGGTGCTCCACCTACATACACCTGAGTGAAGGCTTCAGAGGGCTGGAAAGCTGGTTCATCAGCACCACCATCTGTGACTGTGCACCCGTCCCTGTCACAGCCAGCACCTTTCACAATCAGAACCAGGCCTTCATTATCTACAAACACATGAGCATCCCGCCAGTCTCCGTCACTGACCAAACCAAGAAATGTTACATCCAGTTCAGACTCCTCAGAAAAGGCCTTTGCGTGAAGACCACCATTCACAATCTCCAAGATGAGGTGATTGTCCACGTCCCCTCTGTAGAAGAGCAACATATTGTGTATAGTCGTGCGGAAGCGTAGCTGTACTCCGAAACCATGGTGACCACGGTGCTCCACCTCCCTGCGGGTCCTTTCTTCTAGAACAACCTGGATGTGGATGAATCCAGGACTTGAGAAGGAGAAAGTAGTTCTGGTGGAGCACTGCTCATCATAGAAGCCATGAGGGCACAAGCATGTGTGGCCGTGTTCTCCAGCCTCCAGCCACGCCTGGCACGTGGCACCGTTCTGGCATTCATGGTCCACACAGCCGTAGAGTTTCACATGGCAGTTATCCCCTCCCCATGGAAGTTCACCTGGCTCGGCCTCAGGGCAGTGGCAGGTGTAGGATGCCCTGCCGTCCTCACACCAGCCCCCGTTCTGACACGGCTGGCTCTCACATTCATCAATGTTGACTTCACACAGCTCACCTGCAGGGGGCGACACCGGGGTTTAGACATGGTGGTCAGGACTACAGGCTACCAAAGAACCAAGGAGGGAAAGGGAAGGATGATGGTCCGTGTACTTTTTCGTTCATTCGATTTTCATTTCATAATCAGACTTAAAAAACAAAAAACGAATGGTTATTTGATTTTCGTTTTAAAATACAACAATTGAAATCGAAATACAAGGCATGTTTTTCCTTTTCATGGTCAAAAGGGGATGGGAGAAATTAAAAATATGCTGTGATTTTCATTTTCTATTTCATATAACAAAAATAAAATCACTCGGAAATAGGAATGAAAAAAGGCTTGTTTTTTCATATTCAGAGACCGGATGTTGTCATTTCCAAGGCAACAGCGCCAGCCTAGCCTACCAGTGTTCAGCCCAGGCTAAAATTACTTTGGAAACCTAGCTATACTCTTGATAATCCTTGGGGGGGAATTTTATTTCATAATGCCACATGTATTTATTCCCCTCTCTCCCTGCCTCCCTCTGACTCTCTGTCTCTACCCGCCGCAGACAACTTCGCCCCAAGAGAGTCGAACCAGCTGAGGAAACAGACTTTCGGTTCACGGCTGTAACGTTACCGTTACGCCACCGTTAACAATCCCAGCAAACGTTCTGTTGCTGATCCGGCAGAGTCACCGGCGGTTCGGGATCAGATCATGGGGATCTGACCTCCGGTGCTGGGTCTATTCTAATATTAGCTGCTGCTGCAGCTAGCTAGCAGCTAGCTGCAGCAGCAGCAGCTAGCTAGCAGCTAGCCACCAGCCCTGTGACCTCGGTCCCCGTGGTTCGCCCCCCAGTGCTGACTGACTCTGGTCCGTCTGCAGAGCTGCGTTACCCGCTCTAGCTGAGCTGGGAATCTGCCGCGCTCGTGATTTATTCATATTTTATTTTATTTGCAGATAGTGATATGCTATGATGCACTGATGTCAGGCAGGCTTGCTGCTGCTTTTAGTCTGAGTCTGTGAGATAACCAAACTTCCTTTAAATATAACGTGCATATAAATAGATGGAATAAATAAAAGTCCCTCGAAATACATAGTAAAACATACATGTATTTAGGCTATTGAACTATTATGACTAAAGCCTGTATTTCATGATCTATTTCATAGCCATATGTATATTTATGTAAAGGGGGGCAAAAAACGGAAGTTAGGCTACAGATTCCCTCAGCAGCAGCAGCCGGGACATTCTAAAACGCTTAACGTGAAAAAGCTTAACTTTAATGTACCTAAACAATGATCAATCAAATATCAGTCAGTTATCAGTCAGATAACGTCCATAACGACTTTGGGTTAGATTTTTTGATCACTGTTTATAAACAGTGATCAAAAAATCGCTTAACGTGAAAAAGCTTAATGGTTAACCACGTTAAGCTTTTTCCTTACAATTTCCCTCAATGAAGCAGAAACCCTTAATGTCAGCTAACGTCCATAATAATTGTACTTTGGGTTAGATTTTTTAGTTTTTCAGTGGTTATGAGGAGCAAGTCATCCAGTCACTGTTCCATTATTAATGTGACTACTATCGCCACTGTTCATCACACCCCCAACCGGCTCGTCAGACACCGCCTACCAAGAGCCTGGGTCTGTCCGAGGTTTCTTCCCAAGAGGGAGTTTTTCCTCGCCACTGTCGCACTGCTTGCTCTTGAGGGAATTACTGGAATTGTTGGAATTGTTGGGGCTTTGTAAATTATAGAGTGTGGTCTAGACCTACTCTATCTGTAAAGTGTCTCGAGATAACTTATGTTATGATTTGATACTATAAATAAAATTGAATTGAATCAATATGAGAGAGAAATTTGGTAATCCTTGATCATTGCTCATTGATCATAGAGCGGGTAACGCCAGAGTCAGTCCCGGGGAGCGAACCGCGGGGACCGAGGTCACAGGGCTGGTGGCTAGCTGCTAGCTAGCTGCAGCAGCAGCTAATATTAGAATATTAGACCCAGCACTGGAGGTCTGATCCCCATGATCTGATCCCGAACCCCCGGTGACTCTCTGCCAGATCAGCAAGCTTAACGGCAGCAACAGAACGTTTGCTGGGATTGTTAACGGTGGCGTAACGGTAACGTTACAGCCGTGAACCGAAAGTCTATTTGCTCCGCTGGTTCGACTCTCTTCGGGCGAAGTTGTCTGCGGCGGGTAGAGACAGGGAGGCAGGGAGAGAGGGTAATAAATACATGTGACATTATGAAATAAAATCCCCCCCAAGGATTATCAAGAGTATAGCTAGCTAGGTTTCCAAAGTA
Organism: Perca fluviatilis; assembly: GCF_010015445.1. Taxonomy (NCBI): domain Eukaryota; kingdom Metazoa; phylum Chordata; class Actinopteri; order Perciformes; family Percidae; genus Perca; species Perca fluviatilis. The sequence goes on from NC_053128.1 coordinate 642,644, forward strand.
ATTTTGGCCTGGGCTGAACACTGGTAGGCTAGGCTGGCGCTGTTGCCTTGGAAATGACAACATCCGGTCTCTGAATATAAAAAAACAAGCCCTTTTTCGTTTCTGTTTTCGAGTGATTTTATTTTTGTTATATAAAATAGAAAATGAAAATCACAGCATATTTTAAATTTCTCCCATCCCATTTCGACAATGAAAAAGAAAAAACGCATTGTATTTCAATTTCAAATTTCATGTTTTAAAACAAAAATCAAATAACCATTCGTTTTTTGTTTTTTAATACCTGTTTATGAAATGAAAATCGAATGAACGAAAAAGTACACGGACCTGCTATATAGTTCATTATCATTTATGTATTTATTATTGACATTATTTGATCAGCAAACTTGTAGTCTGGCATTGCTCTTATCTATCGCCACAGCATCGACGCAGCGACGGTGGCTCTGCTAAATAGTCTCAGGAAGGAACTTATTTTGGTGGAACATTTGCACCCCGCAAAAGAAAACGCAATATACAATATTAAATTAAGTTAACTGTTGACACAATCCAGTAAGGTGAGCTATTTAAATTAGCTGCTTCATGGTTAAACCTCATTGGCTCTTACCAGTGTATCTCTGTGTGTATTTCGTCCACAGCAATCCCAACAATCTGTCCCAAAACGTCCCAGTTAGAGAGGAAAAACATATTATTTGTAAATCTTTACAATCATTCCCTGAAAGAACCAAGCAGGTCTGACTTGTTGCACCATCCAAATTTTCTTCTAAACTTGACATTTTCAGCGAGTAGCTTGCTAGCTCAAGGTTTGTTGATGTTTCCCGAAGAGAACGGAGTTAGACAACGGAAACACACAGAGAGAGGAAGGTGAGGGACATGACAGGCAATTATCCTGATAATGTACTTCCGTTGATCCAGACTAATATTCTTGAAAGCCCTTTACCACCAGGCAACCCTGATATAGATGTGATGCTCAGGTGGTAGAGCGGGCCATCCAGGAATGGTGGTTTGATCCCTGGCTCCTTTGCAATCTAGAATCTGAAAGTTTTTGGGGTTGGAATAATGTTTGGCTGCACAGCATGGTTTCCCATAGCGGATCAGTTGGATTTAAGGGATTAAAACAAGCGTTAAGTTTGTCATAGTTGGCTCTTTACTAATGTTAGTCCATTAACTCTAAACTATTTTGATTGTTTCATTTTATCTGAGCATATTTAATATGTATCTATAGGCCTAAGCGTAATATTTATTTTTAGGATAGCAGAAAATGTTAAATGTTGCATTTCCACTGATACAAAGAACATATAGTATTCTAAATTTGAACATGAGCCCATTTATTACACGGTCCAAGACTCACCTAGAAATCCAGCAGCACATGCACAGGTGTAGCCGTTGATCTTATCCTCACAAGTGGCTCCGTTCTGGCACGGTTCAGACTCACACTCGTCAATGTTGACCGAGCAGTTCTCTCCTGTAATGTGAAAGAAATGAAATGACTGTCAGAAAAATGTAAAAAGGTGTGAGAACTGATTGGTTTCTTTTTTCCTTGTTTTCCTGACCTGCAAAGCCTGGCTGACACTGGCAGATATATCCAGCTGCATCTGCAAAGCTGAGCTCCCAGTCCAGCTCCCAGTGGGACGGATCGGAGCGCTCGAAACACTCGCCGTCGTTCTCACACGGCTGCTCACCACACTCATCGATATCTATCTCACAGTTTGGTCCTTCATAACCTAGAGAAGACAACAACAGGACATGTAGTGGTATCAAACACATATGAAGTGTTCCATATGTCTTCTTAGATCAGTCACAATCTTTGAGGAAACAATAATAATAATTATTATTATAATAATAGCTAATAATAAACTAAGAAAAAAAGATGAACCTCTGATTCCTTACATCGGAGCACAGTCTAATGATATTAAAGTAGCTTTCTTTCATCTCGGCCACAAGTTGATCCATTTCTGACATTTTCTATATGAGCATTTTGACTCTTTTGTGACTGGACTTATAACTCTGATTATGTCTGTTACATTATTGTTTTTGGCACCACTTTGGTCCGCATAAATGTCTCAATAACTATAATCACCATGGAATGTTCTGCAGACATTCGCGGGATAAATCCTTCTAACTTTAGTGATTCTCTGACTTATATTTGGTGCCACCAGGATTTTGTGGTTCTCAGTGAAATATCTCAATAACTATGGGTCATTTTCTTTCAGATGTATTTTACCTACAGAATTAATTTCTGCTCGAAATGTTGGCCAAGTGCCTGGACCTGATGGCTGAAAGGCTAAGTTCATGAAGTTTGCTTTCCCACAGAAATGTATTTAATTTCTCTTTATCTAATTGTAAACATCCATCTATTTGGAAATGTGCTAGAGTTACTCCACTTCATAAAGGAAGTGAGGCACTAGAGCTTAAGAAATATTTTCATTGGTTGCTCTTTATTTTCAAATGCATTTACTTGAACTATCCTTTATACTTATTTATAGTAAACAGCTTTTAGTTTCATTCAGATCTTCACATTCAACAACCTTTTTTGTCATGCCTTTGACTTGATTGTTTTATGTCGTTGACTTAAACTTTGACTTTTACTATTTTTATTATTATCATTATTATTCATATTATCAGTATTATTAATATTATTATTTATGTGCTTAAATGTGTCATGTTTTTTTCCTGAGCACCCCATTGAAGACAAGATGGGCATCTCAAGGGGTTTAACCTCTAATCACATGTTGAAATAAATAAACTAATTACCATGACATTTTATACAGACATGTACTTTTCAGAGTGAATTTTAAAACTTTGGTCATCCTCAGAATTGTCATCTTGTGCCATCATCAGGTCAACATTTCTGTTTTTCTTTGGTTTATGACCAAATACCTGCAAAATGACGATTCCCATTAGCCTCAGCTGGACTTTGTGTGTATTGCTAATAAGCCTGCTCAAATGCTAAACTAAGATGATGAACATAGTAAATATTATCTGCTCACATATTAACTAGCTACAGAGCTGCTAGCATGGCTCTCATTAAGTCCTGGTGATCCTTATTGATAACATATTTCTGTAAATAACCAAACAAACTAAAAACATTTGCAATTTTGTGAGTTTAAACTTTATAGAACTTTCTTTTAAGAGAACTTGTTGGATTCTGGTGCAAAGCAAAAATACTAGTTCTTCTTCTTCTTTAGGGTTGTACGGCAGTTGGCATCCCATATGTTGCATTACTGCCTCCTACTGGTATTAACTGTTGGTAATATTCTGTCCCATTACAACTTTTTAGTTAGACCAGTGTTTTTCTACGGTGACCCCACTGTCAAACACATCTTTCACCCTGATTTCCACTCGTCCTAAAAGTACTAGTCGCTACTATTGTCCTAAGTAACTCTGAGAGAACAGCAACAGAGCGTCTTTCTAAATTCAAATGCATGGCTTTAGAAAGAAATACAAAGGTTGTGTACACTTGGTGTATAAGTTGCAGTTTAGATGATTGCCCTGTCAGTTTGCGTGTTGAACAGTGTGCTGACACTGCCAGGGGGCTCTGCATGTCTGTAGTGGAGTACCTGGCCAGCAGAGGCAGGCGTATCCTCGGACTCCCTCTGAACACGAGGCGCCGTGCTGACAGGGATCGGAGGCACACTCAGGGATGTCCACTTCGCAGTAGTCCCCCTGGAATCCTGTATCGCTGCAGTCACATTCATAGCTGCAGGAGACACAATGAGTGTTTATACAGAGAGATCCGACAAAGGGCAATACCTGAACAGCAAACAGAACATGGACTCTCTTCTCAGGGAGGAGAGAGGATGCTAGCTCCAGAGATGGACAAGCTAGTTGTCTCAGCTTGTCCATCTGTCCGTAGAGGGACCGGAGACCCTGAGAAGCAACTGAAGAGCAATTGATTAGCATGATTCAGTTGAGCAAACGCTGCTTTGTTGTATGGGGGTGACAGTAGCTCAGGGACTTGGGTTGGGAACCGCAAGGCACCGAACCCCCAACTGCTCGGGGCGCCTTTCCATGGGCAGCCCCCTCACTCTGACATCTGTCCATTAGTGCATGTACAGGTACTGAGCATGTGTGTGTAATTCAGGCCTGTGTGTAATGTGTGTAATAACAACAGAGTGAAAAGATTGTAATTCACCTTGCAGGATTAATAAAGTATAAATTATTATTATTATTATTATTATCTTCATGGGAGAGTTGTTTCATCTCTCACAACTCGATGCTGATAGACGGATGATCTGCTTGTTGTTGCAGAAAAGATTGTCCCCAGATCATGTATTGTATTGGGTTAGGGTTGGGGGGTGGGGCCTCTTTCCTCTGCTGTCGGCACCAACCTGTGTAATTTGTTGTTTGACACATGTAAAGCAACTGGCCAGAGCTTGTTTTTTCCTCTTACGAAATATTACTAAACTGAGATCTGTAGTTTACACTGCTGCTATCTATTGTATGCATTTATATCATCGGGCATGGACCATTGTAATTATTGCATCTATTGTACTCACAGGTAGAGTACAGATGTACTCAAGGACCCCATGACATCACTGTTGGGTGTGGTTAAAGGCAGGGTGCAATTTGTGAAAAGAAATTGAGGTGGGGATGTTTTTTGTCTGATGATTGTAAAAGTGATTGTTGTATAATATATTCCTCTCATGTATTAGCATTACATTCCAGTTCCATAGCTAAGCATACGTTTTACTGGAAAAAATAACACCCCGTCATTTATGACAAGCCCAGAAAGTATTCTACAGCCATGAGACTATGTTTCCAGAATCCTTCCAAACTCTTATAGCAGTCTGGATGCTGCTGTCTGTCACTGCATGATTTAATATTAGCAACTATTTCCTAATCCAAACAAAGATGTTAGCTGGAAATGCCATGTCACTGTCCAAAAACCTTTCAATCTCAAAAATAAATCTCTATATTGTTGTTAGTTTTTGTACTCATATTTTCATACTCAGTAAAATGTTTATTATGTCACTTGTGTCATATAGAAGGAGCAAGAACATATGTTGTACGATAGGAAACAAGAAACAAGAAACAATCAGTTTTACTGTGCAGCTGACCGAAAATGTTTACATCCAGAGTCTGAGGATTCTGGGAACACCTTCAGAACTTACTGTTGTTAAAAAGCTTCTGGGTATTTGTTGGGTATACCTTTTTTGCCAATAATAAAGACCCAATAGGGGGAACATGCACAAGCTCCCCGGTAGATCTGCCTGTACTGTTGAAGCTCCTCCAGACAGCAGGTTGTTGACTGGCCTACCTGTTCACCATGTCATGGCAGCGGGCTCCGTTCTGGCAGGGCTCACTGGCACACTCGTCCACATCCAGCTCACAGTCGATGCCATCGAAGCCGGGCAGACACTCGCACGAGTACGTGCTGACCAGGTCGTGGCAGGTGCCGCCGTTTTGGCAGGGGCCGGACTCACACTCATCGATTTCCACCTCACAGTTGACTCCTGGGGGAGGAGGGCAGAGTCCACATCAGTCAGTAGAAAGCACTGGAAGCAATGACGCAGATGGTCATATCTGGTAAAAGTTGCTATTGTTAATTGTGTTAATCCAGAGATCTTTAACAGGGGGTCCGGGACCCCTAGGGAGTCCTCAGAATTGATGTAGGGGGGAGCCGCCAAATTATTGTTTGATGGTTTAAAGAAAAAGTCAAATATTTCTGAAAATATACATCAACATGAATCCAACATATTATTAACAAAGATAAAAAATGTTTTAATGTACACAACATTGATGATAGGCTTACTGGCATATACTGTAGGTACGACAGTCATTCCCAGATACAGCTGGAGCCTAAGGATTCACTGTGGCCCATTTTAATATTAAAACATGATGAATAAGTATATGAATATGCCAACAATTTTAATTTTATGCACCATTAAAAAGGTATGTGTAAAGGCTTTAGGCTGCCCTACACATTATTATAGGTCCAGTTTAATGCAACTGAATTTTATACACTATATGTAGTAGTGGGTCTTAGTGTTAATCAGTCACATTTTATAAATCAACACACCAACCACACTGCTCTGCCCTGATGTCTGTATCAGTCTGTTCTGGACTGCAGATAGCTGCGGTGATAAAAGTCCAAACTAAGTGATAGTGTGACAGCAGAATGCAGCGGTGCTGATCTAACCCGGCCGCTCACAGATAACACCAAGCTCCTCTGACACAGAGCAGGCGTGTGGAGAAAGAAAGGAGTGGTAGAAAAGCAAGATGGGAGTGCGAGAGTTTATCTGAGCTGCAGATAAGATGGCTGACTAACAACATCTTACTGTGCACTTAAAATACTCCTCGTGCCCAGTTTATCAGAACAAACAAAACACTTAAGAAATGACGGTGAGGAACAAGACGTAGGAAAACAGAGCAACGCTGCGAGTCTCTGCTAATGTGTTCTGTTAGGAGATGATTCACGATGACTTCTTCATTCACAGCTCCAAACTAAAGCAAACACACATGCAGGAGGCTGAGCAATATGAAGTTATATTACTGTGAATCTGCAGTACCTGCAACTGTGTACATTGTGTTTTTCAGGTCTCACCATCCTGTACATGTTTTGAAAGTATTTATGTAAGTTTCAGTGCATGAAACCAACGATCTGCACCAAGGGGGCAAACAAACTCTAGTGTGATGCAGCCGGACTAAATGAGGCAGGTGTGTAAGCCCCCTAAGACCCTGTAACAAAGGAGTATGTAATGACAATGCATTATGTAATGAAACATCAAAATGTAATAAAAATTCACTTTATTATGTAATAACACCCTCATTATGTAATAATCTGCTGCATTTTGTAATAAAAACCCTGAACGCAATATGTAATAAATGTCTCCACATTTTGAATAAATTATTACATAATGCGGCAGTTCTTACAAAATGCATGGGTTGCAATATTTTTTTAACGAAAATGTAATAATATGGTGCATTATGTAATAACCAACCAAAATTAATGTCTTCATTTATTTTTTATAATGTCATGTTTATTTTATAAATTCTAGCAAGACTTAAAGATAGTATATCAAAGAAAAACACACTATAATACACTATCTTTTAATTTAGGTTCCCATGTTACCCTGGTGCCATGGCGTGTGTGTGTATGTGTGTGTGTGTGTGTGTGTGTGTGTGTGTGTGTGTGTGTACCTGCAAAGCCTAGCAGGCACTCGCACTCATAGTGGTCCTTCTCATTGATGCAGGTGGCGTTGTTCTCACAGGGTCGCGAGGCGCACTCGTTGATGTCGATCTCACAGTTATAACCCTGAAACCCCGGCACACAGAAGCAGTGGAACTCGGCCACTCCTTGGATGCAGATAGCTCCGTTCTGACAGGGCTCTGACAAACACTCATTCACATCTTCCTCACAGGTCTTCCCCTCGAACCCCGGTGCACAGCGACATTCAAAGCCCTGTGGTCTCAACACACAGGTGCCATTGTTGCTGCAGGGTTCATCGATGCAGTCAGTCACATGTGTCCTGCAGTCCCATCCTCCGTACCCAGGAGGACATCTGCAGAAGTATCCGTTCAGCTGGTCTACACACAGAGAGCGGGGCTCAGAGCACGGGTTGCTCTGACACTCGTCCACCTCCTCAGTGCAGTTATCCCCTGTGAATCCGTCCGGGCAGATGCAGTGGTATTCTGCCGTGCCCGGGGTGCTGGTGCAGTCGTCACACGGGGCGAAGGAGCAGGCGTCATAGAGCTCATCACAGTCTTTGCCCATGTATCGGACCCCCTCCCTGGCACAGAGACAGGCATAGTCATCCATGGTGTCCACACAGGTGGCTCCGTTCTGGCAGGGCGCAGACAAACATTTGTCTGAAGTGGCTGTGCACAGGATTCCTGAAACACAAGCACATGTTTGCAAGGATAGATGAATGCATGTGCAGACAGCTGTATCAGAGCTGAATGTCCTGTCACAGTCACTGCTAATGCAAACATCACATTTCCTACAGCCACAGGAAATGCAACAAGTTGTCCCAGAGGTTAGAAGTACTGTCTTAGCAGTGAACAGGACCCTGTCAGTGCTGGGGTCTTCTGGCATACAGACAAGCCTGGGCTGTCTGAATAAAAAGAAAGCATAATATACTTAATGTCAGGTCCGTCACAAAGTGCTGCGGGGGACACTTGCAGAATGTTGGGCAGGACCAGCTCATTAAATATATTTCCATGACAATATCTCTATTTAGCAGCAACAAACAAGTGAATGACCTGAAATCACCAAGTGTGACTAAAATAGGTCACCTGCTGTTAAATCTGTTTCACTTATTCAGTCTGACATTTCCTCTAATCTGCTCTCACTTCATGGAAGAGTCCTGGCACCCAAGTTCACATGCAGACGTCCTAAATCCTGACATAGACTGTACAGCTGAAGCCCACACGTGGCCCGCTCAGTCCAGCCTTTACCAGTCACTTGGTAATGATAATGACAGGATGTGTGCAATACTTTATGTGCAATTTATTGTTGTGACTGGCACAGCTGGTACTGTTTTTTGTATTTTTTGGAACTGTCAAGGCATTTATTTATGTGTGCAACTTTTGAGTCTAAAACGAATGTCCCTAGGGGTGCAATAAAGTATATCATATCATAATGTATGGTTGCAAAAAAACATTCTAATGTCCACGATATTCTCTGAAGTAAAAACTGCACCAGCTACTCTTTGCTGTTTGATTGAGGATTCATATGCTAATCCTGAAAATACATTAACACACAGAAAGATTATATTCCTGCCATGAACTTGACAAGATAGGAAATAAATGCAAAGTTTACATGAAGTAGTCAGGTCACTGGCTCTTGTCCCTACACAGTGAAGTCACTGTAGTAGCTGGCAGTCATATGTGAATCAATATAACTAAATATATTGATTCACATAATAAACTAGAAAGAGTGCAATGAGGCTACTGAGGCTTCAGAGGAAGGTCTGGCTAGTCCACACAGCATTCTGGGATGGGAGGAAAATGTGCTCTGGTCTATTGGTATTTCTTTAAACCAATCACAATCGTCTTGGGTGGTGCTAAGCTCCAGACGGAGCCCCGGTGCCTCTGCTAAATAGTCTCAGGAAGGAACTTGTTTTGGTGGAACATGTGGACGTTCAAAAGTAGTTTTAGTCATGCAACAGAAAACTCAGATTGGACAGATAGTCTAGCTAGCTGTCTGGATTTACCCTGCAGAGATCTGAGGAGCAGTTAACCATAGTCCTCACAAATCCACCGGAGGTTAGAACGCCAACACAAAGAAAGAGGAAGGGGACGGATATCCGGCCGAAATGAGGGACATCCGGCGGAATTTTCGGCAGCACCGGAACTATCCAGGAAGTGGAATGTCGTGGATATAGACTAAGTTGACAGTGATAGCAGAGCGTCAGTGGGGATCAGCCGTGGCTGGAAGCTTTGGACACCAGCTAGCATCTGTAGCGGGAACAAAGTCTTACTTTAGAGTGACAGTTAACCTGCCGAACCAGATGCCAAACACCTGCCATCTGTGCCAAGGGGCCCACTGTCTGACCATGGCCTCTAGGGGCCACTACTGGGATCTTTAGTGTTGTTTCACAAAGACGCCTGCAGGCACAAGTTCCCTTGTTAATGAACATTGGCCCAGCTCCACACGCTGTTCCTTCTACTAGCTCTAATTGTGTTTCTTGTCTCAGTTAGCTTGTAGCCAGAGCAGATAATGACTGTACTGTGCCCTCTCGTCTCTTGGAGCTTGTAGGGGCTATTCTGTGTGTCAGTTCACCGAGTGGATGTGAACACTAGTTCAGTGAGGATCTGTCTCCCCTCAGCAGCCAATGACACGCGGCCTCTGTGGAATCAGTCCACATTCCTTTTATTAGGGCAGTCCCAACTCCCCATCCACTACTCGCAGCCTCGCTGCCCGACACTTTGATCAGCGTCCTGTTCCCAAACGCTCACTCAAGTGGAAGATATTCACAGTGAAGGGAGTTATGGAGGGGAAGCAGGGGGGCAAAGGGAGAGAATATGGAATCAGATCAACCGGTTGGGAAAAAGTCACTTTTATTAGTGGTTGCAAGCATGTGCAGCCCAGCAGACCCTGTTCAGCCGGTCACAAAGGATTCCAATGTTCTAGCGCAGCCATGGAGCCATGCAGCCATGGAGCCATGGAGCCATGCAGCCATGGAGCCATGCAGCCATGGAGCCATGCAGCCATGGAGCCATGCAGCCATGCAGCCATGCAGCCATGCAGCCATATAGCAAAAGAGACATCAGAGCTAGTCTCTGTATTTAATGGGAACTGTTTCTATTGAAAAGAATAAAAGAATGTTAGACTGCTCTGTATTGTTCTAGTAGACATAATGTGATGTTGTTAGTCTAATGTGAAGCCAGGACTCATTAACATGAGTTATGCATATAAAGATTAAGTGCATGAATACATTACAGCTAACCTCCTTTGTTTGAATGTCTCCTATGTGTAAAAGTATTCAGGCATGGGACTCTTTTTTTCTCATTATAACAACATACTATATCATGTCATGACAACACGTTTCTTATTTTAACAAGATTAGTTATTTTGTGACAGAAGATAACAAGCCTTAAAGCTTTAGTGTGTAACTTAATTATATATTAATTATGTTATGCAGATATTAATGAACGTCCATTACATTCAAGCCATTGTCAAATGAGTTGCTACAAAGCTAATTAAGATTATCAGCTCCACACAACTCTCTCTGGATTTCTTAGTAGGACTATGTTCAGAAGATTGGGGCATCAGGTGACTTTCCCTCGCAGAAACTCAAGTGAAGATAATTATCTTCTAAAGAGTCCATCATGTTTTTTTAATCTTCCGTGTCCTCCTTGGCTACTAGCAACTGTGTGGAGGAGGATGGGGGGGTTGCGCGATCACATAAGGCTTGTGTCATGTGGACGCCCCGACAGTGTTGTTGTCATTACTTAGAATTCCTCATCGGGGCGGCAGAAACTACACACTATAGCTTTAAAAGAGAATAATAGTAAAAACAAGCTAGATCTGTCACTATAACTCAATTCAATTTTCAACGTATGTTCGTGTTTGAAGTGACAAACGTTAAGAACTCAAATCATATTTACATATTTGCAATGTAATGATTAATATTTCCAATGAGTGAACAGGTATTATAAATCATAGAGAATATTGAGGCAATAACTCAGCCACAGATAATCTTTTAGGAAATTACTGAATGTATAATTCTGTCTGTGGTTAAAATTGAGTGGCATTATTAAAGTCTGTGAACAGACACACAGGTGTTTTCAGGTAATCTGTCTGATTGGACCAATCAGGACTGTGTGGGTGTGATTAGACTGATTGATTGACATCTTTCTGAGTCTCCTGTTAGGGCGGGACAAATGACAGGTTACCATTCCTACTGGTAGAAAAGATTTGTGACCTAATAAATTCTTCTACCTGAGTCTAATCAGCCAGATGAAGTGAAACCCCCTGTGTGGTGTTCAGGGGCTTTCATGTGTGGAGAGCAGGTGATGATCCCTGATGGTCACTCTTGTTATAACAACAAGAAAAATTATGAGGAAACATTCTGCTTATAAGATGAAATAATCACAATAAAAGAGAAAATGTTTTAATGACGAAGCAGTGTTGGCACCCTACTGTATGCACCTCAATCTTATCCATAATAATCCATAGTCTCTATATGATTCAAGCTTATTGAATGTACTGTGGCACTAAAGCATGTGTTAAAAGTTTAAAATATAACATACCACAAACATGCCACAGGTAGTGAGTCCCAGCACCCAACCCCCATGATTGATCATTTTGTGTAGAAGTGATCCGCTCTTGGGCAGCTGCTCTCAGCTCTACACTATGGCCCAGCGTTGCCCTCTGGAAGCAGAAGGTTGCTGTCATTTCCAATTTTTGTTGAGGTACATCTCCCCTCAGTGTGAAGCGTAGACACTAACTGTGTTTGAACTGTACAGATTACAGAGGAAAGAAGAGCCCATGGTTTCCAGATTAGGCTCACGTCTGCTTGATGTGAGAAGAGAGCAGGATAAACACGAGCATTGATTGAGCAGGTGATCCTTTGCTTGCTTGGTAAGAAACTTAACATAAGTGCTGTTGGGTCAAACATTGGTGGAGAGTCAGGAAAGGCCTTTATTCTAATGAATTCAGTTGATTTCATTGATTCATCCCTGTCTTTAAAGAATCCCATTCAGCACTTTACAGCACAGTGATCGTCTGGATATGTTCTGAATATCACATCAGCAACTTCATATGCTCCGTTTCATTGACGTTCATCAGAACGTTCGGATCATCGGGTTCACTGTCAGCTCATGTGTTAAAGACGCTTAATTCAAATTTAAATTCTCATTTCCTACGATACCAGTGCGGGGGAAGTATGGTATGGTTAAGGTGAGGGAAAGACCATGGTTATGGCAAATAAACTATGTAAAATAAGTGGCAACACTTGGTTAAGGTTCAGGTTTAAAAAAAAGCAAACACTAATTGCAGGTCTCTGATAAGGACACACTATCTCCGTCATTGGCACTAAATGCAAAAAGTGAGATGTTTAACCATGCAACATGGACCAAATTGCTATATTACCATGTTGCTCATTCAGTTCTATAATATATAATAATCTAATATAATATATCCTTTTTTTGCCAAGTACATTTTACACATACAAGGAATGTGTCCTCTACATTTAACCCATGCTAACTGACCAGGGTCCAGCTGCAGTTGTAATGCAGTGTCTTGCTCAGGGGCAAGTCAGAGTTCCCAACATGCATTTCTTTACGGTGGGAGAACCTGCTCTACATAGAGCGGCCCTGACCGGACCTCAGCAGTGCTAACCGACAATTCTAATGATGCCATAAAACCAGCTACAATTCTAACAGCAATAATAATAATTGTTTGTGATAATAATGTCAAATTGACTGGTCTTGTATTTATTTTGATGTGTGATCTAGTCTGCCACTTTGTGTCTCTCTGCTTCATTCATGTATTGCTTTTCACTGTGCACACCTTCTTCCTATCCACCCCCCACTTTAGTCTTCCCCCCGTCTTCCACCTGAGCAGGTCTGACAACCTCCCTGAACTGCAGAGCCGTTCCATGGTGTAATCCCTCAGGCCTCTTTGGGCCAATCCCCTTGCTCCTCTAATCTCCGGATGGAGGATACGTGCACAGATTACAGCTCGAGCATGTGTCCACTCTCTGTCTCCAGATTGTCTCTCACATACTCTTCTTCTTTTTCTTCTTCTCTCACTTTGAGCTCACATTCCCCCAGCTTCCCATACTCAAACCCTCATTAAACATGGCACACATATAATAACACTATAACATTTCACTATTTTATACCATTTATTTCATCCACACTATTTTCATATACATTCACAAAACCTTATGCAAAATGAGCTGCTAGAGGGGCTGTAGCTTCAAATGATTGTATTGCTCCTATAAACATACTGCAGTTATTAGATATATTTTTTAATACAAATAAAGCAACAGATGTAGTACTCAATACTTAAGGACTATAGTGAGCATGGCCAGCCAGATTTAATCTCCAACTTGGTGTATGATTGTACTAATACTCCATAACTTCCTATAATCTTCACATCATTGTCCCATACAGCATTATGGGTAATCCACACAATACAAACAAGGTTGATCCTGACTGTTCAGACACCTGTACCTATCAGACGTGACGCAGAGTACACGGAGCAGACACATCACACACAGCAACTCTGTCTCCTCTGGTTTTCTCTTTGCCTATCAACTGTCCAATCAGGAGCTCCAAAACATCTTCTCTTGAGGTCCACAGCTCAGCACCAGAGCATTCTGTCTGTCACACACTGTCTTTTGTCTTTGCCTCCCTCCGAGACAGATGAGCAGCGTATCTAGTTTTCTCTCCTGTGAATGAAACAGAGTGACAGAAAGCAGAGCTTGTCCACACTCATGTCCCTGCTTCCATAAATCCAATCACGCTCGTATCTACAAACCTACAAATCTACAAATGAAGTTGGGACGTTGTGTAAAACATAAATAAAAACAGAATACAACGATTTGCAAATCCTTTTCAACCTATATTCAATTGAATACACTACAAAGAGAAGATATTTAATGTTCAAACTGATAAACTTTATTTTTTTTGTGCAAATATTCACTCCTTTTCAATTTGATGCCTGCAACATGCTCCAAAGAAGCTGGGACAGGGGCCTGTTTACCACTGTGTTACATCACCTTTTCTTTTAACAACACTCAATAAGCGTTTGGGAACTGAGACACTAACTGTTGAAGCTTTGTAGGTGGAATTATTTCCCATTCTTGCTTGATGTATGACTTCAGTTGCTCAACAATCCGGGGTCTCCGTTGTCGTATTTTCCTCTTCATAATGCATCACACATTTTCACTGGGAGACAGGTCTGGACTGCAGGCAGGCCAGTCTAGTACACACACTCTTTTACTACAAAGCCACGATGTTGTAACATGTGCAGAAGGTGGCTTAGTCTGTTAGTTGGTCTTGCTGAAATAAGCAGGTCCGTCCCTGAAAAAGACATTGCTTGGATGGCAGCATATCTTGCTCCAAAACCTGTATGTACCTTTCAGCATTAATGGTGCCTTCACAGATGTGCAAGTTACCCATGCCATGAACACTAACACCTCCCATACCATCACAGAAGCTGGCTGTTGAACTTTGCACTGATAACAATCTGGATGGTCCTTTTCCTTTTTTGGCCCTGAGGACATGACGTCCATGATATCCAAAACCAATTTGAAATGTGGACTCATCAGACCACAGCACACTTTTCCACTTTGCGTCAGTCAATCTTAGATGAGCTCTGGCCCATAGAAGCTGGCGGCGTTTCTGGGTGTTGTTGATGTGTGGCTTTCGCATTGCATTATGGAGTTTTACCTTGCACTTGTAGATGTAGTGACAAACTGTGTTAACATACAATAGTTTTCCAAAGTGTTCCTGAGCCCACATGGTAATATCCTTTACATAATGATGTCAGTTTTTAATGCAGTGCCGTGAACTTCGATCCCTCAGGCATCCAATGTTGGTTTTCGGCCTTGTCTCTTAAGTGCAGCGATTTCTCCAGATTCTCTGAATCTTTTGATAGATATTGAGAAATGTTGTTCTTAAACTGTTGGACTATTTGCTCATGCAGTTGTTCACAAAGCGGTGAAACTCTCCCCATTGTATTCTGTTTTCTTTACATTTTACACAACGTCCCAACTTCATTGGAATTGGGGTTTGTACATTCAGGCACCGGAGTTGATCATGGACACTGTGTGACTGCACATGCACTTCATATCGTCATATTTCATCATCAGATCATGTGTCCAATGGTGTGCCTCAAGGGTCGATTCCTGGGCCATTCCTGTTTCAACATGTTGTACCACCTGACCACTTGAAATTATGTTTGTTTGTCATTGCAAATAGCTGCAGTTTATTGATCCCCACCTGAATCAGGCTCCGGCTCATCCAAATGCTTTCATACTGCACAAGCCTACCCCTTTTTGTTCTGCTCCTTCAACTCTTTAAACTAGTTAATAACATAGGTAGTATCCCAGTTGAACATTTATTTAATAAAGTAACATTATCAAGAACATGAGCAACATGGTTCACCTTTACATAAGTCACTCTTAGTGAGTACTTATTTTTGACTTTGGTTTGGATGATGAGCATCACCGGCTTTTTTTTATTTTTCTCGGTTTGTACTTCACATGTCATGTGAAATTGAATTGAAACACCTACAATGTCCTTATAGTTGCTTTATAGCAAGTGTTTTTTATAGCTGCTACAGAATTCCAGTGAGATTCCACTGAATGATGAACTCACAGTAACTGGACCTGTGTGCTATCAATCATGTGTTTTAGAAGAGCAGCAGTCCCTGCCTTTTTTCTGCAACCATGGCTTTAATGTTCTTTACCATGACATTCAATGGAAAGAGTCCATGCTTAGAAACAACTCCCAGAGTTCACATCATCACATCACAGAGAACTTCTTCTGCCTGATGTCCCTTTGCTTTTTAAATGTTAATGGAACATAACTTTCAGAAACAAAACGTAACCTTTCTGGACATTGTGTGACCTTATTCATGTGCAGACAGATATGAATGAGATTCTCTCCACTGATCTCACCCATGTTTGCTCTGTTTGAGTGTGCATGACTGAGGAGCACTGGCTCTGATTCAAAACCAGTCATGTGGCAAATGAAAGACAGAGCTAGTAAAAAAAAACAGAAATAACTGTCCATTGACCATCAACACCAACAATCAACGATCTAAGCTTACACCAACGGCTAATGTTTAAGAATCCAGTTAAGAGATTTGTCTACAAAAATCTCACAATGTCAGTAATTACAATAATGATCCCGCACATGCTCGAGGTTTCTCAGGATTGTGAAATCCACTGGAAACTAGCCAATGCCCTCATCATTGTTGTAAGTGACAAAAGACAAACGACAACCTGTCTCCATGTATTTGAGTCTCCTAATATAGTGGGAGCACACAGGAGCCTAATAAGCACCTCCCAAAAGCCCACTTATGTGCCCTTCATAGAGCAGCACCTCTGAGAGCCTTGCTGACATTCCTGAGGCCTGCTCCATCACGGCTCCTCTGGACTAACCAATTTAGCACTAATATTCTTTGTGTTAGCCAGTAAGCATGCTGCAAATATGTGAGGTAAAATAGTTGTTTGATTTTTATATTTATGTCCTTGTAATAACTCTTTCCATCAAACCTTTTGCTTTTACAGGAAAAGTACAAACAGCACAGAATATCTTGAGATATACAATGTGATTTCCTTCAATTACAATTAGACAGAAATGATCATCCAAAAGGAACACTTTAAACTGTCCTGGAACACAACAGTTGTCTTACTCACCCCATTTGAACATCATCATCGTCAGCAGTACTGTCTTTAGATTCAAATGAATCTTCCCCAACTCCATGGTAAAACCACGGACCAAAAGGTAATATGTAGAAAAAAAGAAGTGAAAAGTCCTAAAGTAGTGACATGCGGCTGTGCGGTGGAGAAGCTCCTGGCTACGTTGCTGTTGCCCAGTGTTTAGAGGCTGGCATGCTACACTCTGCCCATGCTTGGCTACTAATGAGTGCAGCAGCGAACTCCAACAGACAGCCCTCCCTGCTTTGCACTCACAGAGTGTAATCAGCCATAAGAGCAGAGAGACGACAGGAAAACATGAGCTGGATTAACACCTGCAAATAAGGATGCTCATTCTCTGAGCTCCTGGTTAAAAAGGTATACTGTAAGGTAAGGCATGAATACACTATATGTTAATAAAACAAATGTATACTGTAGAACTGGTAAAAAGAACCAAGATTAAAAAATGCCATTAAAGGTATAGTTTTCCAGTTTTATCCCATTAAAGTTGTTCATACTATGAGTACAGTAGGGGCCATGAGTTAAATTACAATAATTGCAGTTGAACTGTAACTGACACTGTTAACCCTTTACTAGTCCCACCTAAACAAATATAATTATTATAATGCAAGGCTTAATTTCTTTTGAAACAAACAACAAAAATCAATTCTTTTCTTCAACTGAACAAACTGTCTTTTAGTTATGGGCCTTTACGAAACGATAGAGATATCCATTTATCTCTATTAAAAACACTTTTTAAATTATACTTCTCTTGTGGACTAGAGCAATGTTAAAACTGCCCTGAGAACAACGGACCCTGAGAAGATAGGACACTGGGAACATGGGACACTGAGAACATATGGCCCTGGGAACAAAGAAACCTCAGCACATAGAACCCTCAGAACATAGGACCCTGAGAATATATGACGCTGGTAACATAGGACACTGTGAACATAGGACCATGAGGACATAGGACCCTGGGAACATAGAACCCTGGAAACAAAGAACCCTCATCACTTGGAGCCTGAGAACATAGGACCCTGGGGACATGGAACCCTGAGAACATAGGACCCTGGGAACATAATGGGAACATAGGATCATGGGAACATAGGATCCCGAGAACACAGGACCCTGAGAACATTATGGGAACATAGGATCCTGAGAACATAGGACCATGGAAATATAGGAACCTGGGAAAAATAGAACCTGGGAACAAAGAACCCTCATACATTTGGAGCCTGAGAACATAGGACCCTGGTGACGTGGAACCCTGAGAACATAGGACCCTGGGAACATCATGGGAACATAGGATCCCGAAAACACAGGACCCTGAGAACCTTATGGGAACATAGGATGTTGAGAACATAGGACCATGGAAATATAGGAACCTGGGAACATAGAACCCTGGGAACATAGGACCCTGAGAACATAGGACCATGGTAACATAGAAACCTTGGAAAATAAGAACCTGGGAACATAGAACCCTGGGAACATAGGACCCTGAGAAGACCATGGGAACATAGGACCCTTGGAACATAGGACCCTGAGAACATAGGACCATGGGAACATAGGAACCTGGAAACATAGAACCCTGAGAACATAGGACTCTGAGAACATAGGACCCTGGCAACATAGGACAGGGAGAAGATGGCTGCCACATTTAGATGGAGCACTTTACCTAATGAATGCAGACTGAGATGACCACGTGGCTCATGTGCATATAGCAGCAAGGGAGGCTCCCCTTTTTCCATAAGGCACATGAGGTAGCAATGCATGGATTGAGTGCGCCTGTACCCAGGATGGGACAGGCACACCTGAAAATGTATAGGCCTGCTCAATGGTGTATCTACGACCCATTGGTACAGCCTTGGCTTTGACAAAGGTCTACCCAGATGACTGGGAGCAAAACAGCCGGTCAGTCTTCCTAAGGGCCTGTACGCATCTGATGTATTCTGCTAGGGCCCTGACCGGATACAGCATGGACTGAGGCTACTGGACCACCTGTCCCTTCTCAGTTCTCAGAGTTACTGTAACTTGACAGGCTGAGTCAGATGGAACCTTAGACAGGAAAGCCTGGTTGGGCCAAAGGATTATACCCGACACATCCGGTAAAAACCTGCAACCTTCACTGTAAAAAGTTCATGGAGCGTGCCTACACTCTGGTAAAGGTTATGGCCAAGAGGAACCCAGTTTTAAGGGAGAGCCATTTCAGATCAGCAGCCACAAGGGGCCAAAAAGGGGGAGGGGATGCTGAAGCTACAGCTTGGTTGTCAGTTTGCAGAAAACAAGGAGAGCCCAGCCCCCCTTGCGCGTGGATGTAGGCTGCCGCCACCGTGCTGTTGATTCTGACAATGATGTGATGACCTCTTAGTCTGGGCAGGACATGGTGAAATGCTAGGTGAACCACTCACAGCTACAAGGTATTGATATGCTGAGTCACTCAGAAGCTATTTCAACAGCTGATGACCCCGCAGCCTTCGTGGACAACACCCCAACCTGCCTGGGACGCATCTGTGAAGACTTGCTGGTGGGAAACCACTGGTTTTAGCACACTTCCCTTTGCAATGTTAGCTGAATTCTGCCACCAGCAAAGGGCTCTTTGCCTCTGCAAGACCACCACCATGGTCTGGTGGGACTCCTGTGGACAAAAGGCCAAAACTGACCTTTGGACAGATTTCATGTAGATGAGGATTAGGGGAAGGGTAGATCCACATTAAAGTGGCATTACCACTCCGACAAATCACCCAATCACTGACATGACTGAGGATCCTGAGTCTTTTCTGCCTGTGAGTGCAATGTCAGCAATCATACAGCGGTTCAAGGTCCAGGGAGCCAGTGAAATGACGAAAGGCAGAACCTAAGAATCAAACACCTGGCCCTCGAAGCCAAACCTGGATTGTGGCAAACCAATCACCTGCTGTGATGGTTTGCCTGAGCAGCTTTGCATATCTTTAAACGGGGGCCTGAGTCACCCCCTTGGAGCCCCCTGTAAACCATTGCTGACCTATAAACACACATTCTGGATTTACATAATAAGTCACTGTATTTTCTCTGAAAACATGAAAAATGTCCAAAACAAAAGCATACTGATATAATAATACATCAGTAGTACATACTGTCAAAATATTTTTTCTATTATTTTACAGATATCCAAAAACAAATGACCATAATATTCTATACTCCTTTAACTGAAGGAATGATAGCCTAAATCCACCACACGTCCTTGTGTGAACCAATCAGCCTCTGGCATTGTGTTAACCTGTGCGGTCCAGTGAATCCAGGCCAGGTTTTAGTCACTGGCTCATTAGTGTCTTCAGCAGCTTTAGTAGCTCCTTTGTAGTATGGAGCTTAGCAGTCAGACATCCATCACTTAGCCTGTTAGAGACTTGTTACCTCCCTTTACTCCTCCATCCCCCACCCCTCCCCAAACACCGGCTGTGCCTGACACCCCATGGCCTACCAGACAGATTTGCACCCATGAACTTTGTGTCACCTGCAGTAGCTGGCACATGATGAGGATATTGTGCATTTGGGTATTGTCATGTGCATAATGTCAAGACTTAAACTGTGGGCTGGTGTTCAGCCTGAAAATAGAACCACAAGGGTCTATGTTGGTGTGTTGCTTCAGGTACCGGTGAGAAGATAAAATACAATCAAACACAAAGTTTATGTAATACAATAGATCTGTTATCAGAAACCAAAACACTGCACAGCAGTTTAGAGTTACAGTGCCTTGCGAAAGTATTCGGCCCCCTTGAACTTTTCGACCTTTTGCCACATTTCAGGCCTCAAACATAAAGATATAAAACTGTAATTTTTTGTGAAGAATCAACAACAAGTGGGACACAATCATGAAGTGGAACGAAATTTATTGGATATTTCAAACCTTTTAAACAAATAAAAAACTGAAATATTGGGCATGCAAAATTATTCAGCCCCCTTAAGTTAATACTTTGTAGCGCCACCTTTTGCTGCGATTACAGCTGTAAGTCGCTTGGGGTATGTCTCTATCAGTTTTGCACATCGAGAGACTGACATTTTTGCCCATTCCTCCTTGCAAAACAGCTCGAGCTCAGTGAGGTTGGATGGAGAGCATTTGTGAACAGCAGTTTTCAGTTCTTTCCACAGATTCTCGATTGGATTCAGGTCTGGACTTTGACTTGGCCATTCTAACACCTGGATATGTTTATTTGTGAACCATTCCATTGTAGATTTTGCTTTATGTTTTGGATCATTGTCTTGTTGGAAGACAAATCTCCGTCCCAGTCTCAGGTCTTTTGCAGACTCCATCAGGTTTTCTTCCAGAATGGTCCTTTATTTGGCTCCATCCATCTTCCCATCAATTTTAACCATCTTCCCTGTCCCTGCTGAAGAAAAGCAGGCCCAAACCATGATGCTGCCACCACCATGTTTGACAGTGGGGATGGTGTGTTCAGGGTGATGAGCTGTGTTGCTTTTACGCCAAACATAACGTTTTGCATTGTTGCCACAAAGTTCGATTTTGGTTTCATCTGACCACAGCACCTTCTTCCACATGTTTGGTGTGTCTCCCAGGTGGCTTTTGGCAAACTTTACAACGACTTTTACCTTTTATGGACATCTTTAAGAAATGGCTTTCTTCTTGCCACTCTTCCATAAAGGCCAGATTTGTGCAGTATACACACTGATTGTTGTCCTATGGACAGAGTCTCCCAGCTCAGCTGTAGATCTCTGCAGTTCATCCAGAGTGATCATGGGCCTCTTGGCTGCATCTCTGATCAGTCTTCTCATTGTATGAGCTGAAAGTTTAGAGGGACGGCCGGGTCTTTGTAGATTTGTAGTGGTCTGATACTCCTTCCATTTCAATATTATCGCTTGCACAGTGCTCCTTGGGATGTTTAAAGCTTGGGAAATCTTTTTGTATCCAAATCCGGCTTTAAACTTCTCCACAACAGTATCTCGGACCTGCCTGGTGTGTTCCTTGTTCTTCATGATGCTCTCTGCACTTTACACGGACCTCTGAGACTATCACAGAGCAGGTGCATTTATACGGAGACTTGATTACACACAGCTGGATTCTATTTATCATCATTAGTCATTTAGGTCAACATTGGATCATTCAGAGATCCTCACTGAACTTCTGGAGAGAGTTTGCTGCACTGAAAGTAAAGGGGCTGAATAATTTTGCACGCCCACTTTTTCAGTTTTTTATTTGTTAAAAAAGTTTGAAATAGCCAATGAATTTCATTCCACTTCATAATTGGGACCCACTTGTTGTTGATTCTTCACAAAAAATTACAGTTTTATATCTTTATGTTTGAGGCCTGAAATGTGGCAAAAGGTCGAAACGTTCAAGGGGGCCGAATACTTTCGCAAGGCACTGTATATGAGTTTGGATTTTACACTTCTGGAAAGTTATCAAAATCATTATTTAATCGTTTTTTCCTTTACTTGTTTCTACAATACGATACAAAATAGTTTATTAGTCCCCCATGGGGGAAACTTTGTGCCATTATACATATAGGAGAATTGAGGCAATAGGAGAGAACATACACAACTCAAGGCAATACAAAATGAATTATACTTTTTATTGACCAGTGGGGAAATTATAATTTTACACTCTGTTGTTAGAAAACACTACACACAGGCCGGAAATACACACATGCTCAGGTCTTATACATGCACAAATGGAGAGATGTCAGAGTGAGTGGGCTGCGAGTGCTGGACAGGTGCCCTATAGTGTAGCAAATAGTGTAAACCTCAATGTGACTGCATATGACATATTCATGGACACCAGCATTACCCCCATCTTTAGGAAAACCACCATAAGTCATCAGCGTCAGATCATCATTGTGATCATAAGGTAAACAGTAGAAGATGGTGTTCACGTTCAAGTTATCTAAAAGAAATGTGTGCTTTAAAAAGGTTAAATGTGCCTTATTGTCATTTCTAAGCATACATAGAAAAATGAAATTCATCATTTGTATTTAACCCATGCTATAGGCTTACAGATGAGCAGTGGGGGGACAAACTCCAGTCTTTTGGCCATTGCCTTTGTTCACGGGGCGCTGACAGGAGCTCTAACATAACATACATGTTTTTGGTGGTAGGAGGAAACCCATGCATGGGGAGAACATGCCAACTCCACACAGAGAGGCCCTGCCTTATTTTTTGCTGAATGACCCTGCTGCGTTTATTGATGCAGTTCTACAGTTGAGATCTCCAAAGTGGAACATTTAGAAATTTTGAGCATATCAAACACTTAATTTCCTGCATTCTGTTGAATTTTTCTGCAACAATGTGTGCCTTTTCTGAACCAAGTTATGGTGCAAATGTCTGTATTTATGTAAAGGAAATTATATTAGGTTTTTTGGGGTGTGTTGCACTGGCCAGTTTCCCCATCCTCCCTGTTAATTACACCTATGCCCAAACCACACACTGTTTTAGGATATATGTTAAGATGTTATTGTTTACCTACAAATCAATAAATGGCCTAGCTCCAACCTCTCTCTGTGAGCTAAAACAACTACACGTCCCACCGAGGGCACTCAGGTCAGCTGACCAGTTGCTCCTTGCGGTCCCAAGATCGAGGTGAAAGCACAGAGCCAATCACACCTTTACTGTTGTAGCCCCCAAACTCTAGACAAGTTTCCTCTACACTGCCTGTTGTTAAATCCAATCTTAAAACACATAATTATTCTCTGGCTTTTTAATCACTATGAGAGTTGCTTTTCTTTAATGTTATTCTCGTGTCTTTGAAACTAGTCTTGTTTTTATGCTTTTGCTATAATTTTGCTTGATTTTCAGCACTTTGGCTAAATGTTGTTTTTAAATGTGCTTTACAAATATGGTTGGATTGATGATTTCTTTATTCTAAGTTTTATCAGTACTGGAGCTAAAAACAACATGATATGGTGATGGAGGAAAGATAATCAAAAGGGTACATGACCTTGGGAGCACCAATATGCTCAAGACATTTCATGGAAATGTGCCAAACACATTATGAACAATTTTGTGTCAACAATTTGATGACATGGTGGCACGAGAGGATGGCCATTGGCCAGTGTTTACAGAGTTCATACAAGTTACAGTAAATTTAAATTGCAACCTGGCCTTTAGATTTTAATGGAAACTAGTGGAAATTTTTGTCTGATGAATCTACTATCCTGCAACTGATCAATGTATGGGGTTGGATGTGTAGTACACTCGTTAATCTAATCATCCTCCTTGGACCGAGAATATCTAGAGAAAAACCATTAGATGTGCTGATATCTTACGTATCCCAGAGAACATTTACAGGCCCTGGTGTTTGTATGTTGGCATGATGTGTGTGAAGATGAAACTGTTGATGTGGAGGCAGGTAGGCATATTTTTTATTTATTTATTTATTATTTTAGGACAATGCACATTTAATGAACATGTACAGCAGTACACGTAAAAATGCAAGATTGTAGCCCAAAGGCTAATTTCCATCTGTAGTCCATATATTGTGCTGTCCCATGAAGACAGCTTGGAATCTGAAGCTGTTCACTTGTACACGACACAACCTCAGACAGCACACAGCCCAACACTTTCATCCCTGCAAATGCTTTATCACTGAACAACTTTCAGCTAAGTGATAACATTTACCCTAACTCAAGTCAAACTGAGTCATTTCCTTTCAGTACATAAAGAAACTTGAATGCAAGCTGTGGGGAAATCCAGCATGATACAGCGTAAACACGGAGGGAATAGATGGCTGCAGCAGATCAGCTGTTGTGTCCTTGAGAGGTTCCTTCTAATCAGGAACAGATACGGATGGAGTGGTAAACCACACGAGGACTGTGCAGCATACACAACAAGTGTTTTTAACACCATCTATTAGTCAGCCATTATGTCAGCTGAAAGACCCCTCTCCTTGCATCTCTGATTTTTTAGCCCCGATCAGTCCACTTTTTGGCGTCAGTGCATGATGAGCTGACAGGACATGACACTCTGTGCCCTACACAGAACAAACAGCACACACATGACTTATTACTGTGTTATCAGGGATATATTTATGTGCTTAGCTGACTCTTGGGATTGTTCCTACTTTAGTGGAGAAACAGGGAGGACCTAAAATCCAATCATAGTTCAACCATGAATCACACTGAGTGTTTGGATGCTGATCGGACCATCATCTTTTGAACCTTCTGAACCCCAAGTTAATCTGTGAGTTATACTGTTACTGTAAATAGGGTTAACTCCACTGTTACTCTCTTCAAATGTACTCAGAAATGTGACATTTCCAGAACAGCTACAGTGTTTTTTCAGTTTCATTCACTTGTAGCAGCAGCTTAAACTGACTCTTGATATAGGAAGGGTTCATGTTGACGTCTGTCAATCATCTTTTATAAAGTGCAGCTTATTGAGTTAACTTTTGTCCAACAACAATGGGGCCCAGTAGGAAAGGAAAGGTAAAGTTGTTGAGATTGCGTCGCCAGGTTGTAGTTCCCCGACTTGGCAGATACAAAAATGTTGTTACAGCAGATTTGGACACAAGCCCAAGAATTTGGAATTCTTCAGGAAACAAATGATTCCATTCAGAACATAGCAAACTTGACTTAACCGTTGACAAGCTTCAGGAGATGAATATGAAACTTAACATTTGTGGTGTGAGTTTACATTTGTGGTGGTGGTGTTGAGTTTGAAAGATGTGAACTTCTACCAGGCAGGTCTTTTTTAATCTTAGACTCATTTTGAATTGAATAAAGACCCCTTTTGAACAAATAACATGCCATAGTGGAATACAGTCCCCAATAAAACCATCACAAACACATTTAGAAAGACGTGTTCCGCAGCATAATGAGCTCCTAACGTGGTAGCACTGAATACAGAAATGATTCATTTTCTAGTGGTTGGTTGGTTTACTGGTGGAAATATCACAAAATCACAAACTCTACCTTGGCAATAAGTAAATGAACCCCATCTGGAACAAGCCTGACGTGCACAGGGTCAGAAAAAAGTATCACACAACAACAACTTGCTGGTCTCATTTCCCCATCTGGTCCAGAGGTACAGCATCAGGGGCAACCAATACCTGCAATATTTACTCAAATCAGCCATCCAAACCAAATGTAACACTACATCCACTTAGATCTCAACACGTCAAGCTCAGAGTTAATTAACATTTTTTTTTTGTGTGTGTATATATATATATATATATATATATATATATATATATATATACACACACAAAATAATATCACATGTCTGAAAAGGCCATCTCCATACCATCAATAAAGTGGGAACAGGACTTGTCTATTGCCCCTGATGCTGACTTCTGGAACCGAATCTTCCAAAAAATATCTACCTCATGACAAAAAAACTAATACAGTACAAATAACTCCACAGAATTCCCTCCACTAGGCCAAACATTTTTCAAAACGGGATTCACTTCAGAAATCTGGACTAACTGCACTCCGAGAATGCCTGACATTCACCCCAGCTGGCACTGCACAGCTATTCAACAAGACTGGAAAGAAGTCCCAGAATCCCTGGCTGCTCGGGCTGTCACACTCCTCCATCCCCACGTGACACTTCAACAACTAATTAACATGAGCAGATCAAACATTAATGACTGCTCATAGCCCTAACTATCGCCAAGAAAACTATAGAAATCAAAGAAATAAGTAGGCTAATGCAGGAAACACGTGAGGTTATGAAGAATCAGACACAAAAAACTAGGCTGCAAGTGTAATATTTCTCATAATGAATTTGGCAATTCCACTTTAATTTCAATCATCAATCACTGGATAAGGAAGGTATATTATTAACTGGGAAATACATTGACATTCATAAGTGATTTTAAAATGTCATTTCTTTTAAATAATTGATTAGACTTTTTTGTGTTTTTTTTGGTCTGCTGTGTGCACCCGCACCAGTACTGTTTGTTGGTGTGCCTGCACATGGTGTCAATGAGAATAAAGCTAAATTGAATTGAATTGAAAAGTCTATAATTATTGTGATGTCACGGGACCTTCCTGGCTTCCTGGCTGCATGGGACCAATGCATCAAAACTACATGCAGGAAATAATATGCGTTATTAGTTTGCCCTCTGGTGGTAATTATGCGATAGATAGATCCCAGTACACACACAACGGAACCACGGAGAGAGCCAGGCGTGGACCGGTCCACGTTGTGCGTGACACCGGAAGCTGAGCAGCCATGATGTAAAAATAGCCCGCAGCGTCGTCTTACAGGAGAGTTAGGTCCTATGAAGAGGAAAATTCCAAGGCAACTGCAAAGCAAAAATAAAGTAAAATGTATGTGTTTGTGTAGCGGATACACATGGGAGGAAGGAAGTAATTATACTTGACTTAATGTTCTGAATATGTTCACTACGTGTTGTTTTCGGGAAATGTTACATCTACGGTGCCTCCTGTAAGACAAAGCCAAGGGTGTTTCGAGCCCAGGCCAAGACTAGCGTTTACATTATCTTGTGGTTTTCAGCATCAGGCTGTTGCTGTCTATAGGCTGTTGTCTTTAGACATCCATATGCTGTCAGAGGCATTAGAGGCTGCTCTCTAGCTCTCTACTGACGTCACGTACACAATGAAGAGAAGACTGACGTCACTCTGTTAGCGTACTCTCATCATGGTGGTTAGCTAACGGGAGCTACGAAGCTAGGTCACTTCTGGGACAGCCCTGACAGCTTAGCTTCGACAGCTAGCTAGCTAACAGTTGGCTATGTGAAGTGACTGACCGGGAAAGATAAAGAGACTCCCTGCAGCAGCTCTCTGGTTGGTGGACATTACACACGGAACTGTATTCACTGCAGTAACGTTGACGGTACCAGGCACTGTTCACGGATTGTTTGGGTGGCACCGGTCGTGTTACTTAGCTAACGTTGCTGCAAAAGTTGCTAACTAGCCAGGTGGCTAACGTTAACTTAGACTAAATGCTAAGTAATCACCTGACAGCAGTTGACTGCAGCTATTTCTGTCATGTTGCCACACAGCCATAAGTCATTGTATCTGGTGCTATGTTCTCTCTGGCTTACCAAACTATTACAGTGTGATCCATTCGGAACGTTACGCTGAATACTGGACCGTATCGTGAATGCTTGGTCTGTTGGACTAGCTACATGTGAGACACGTATTCAATCACAATAATTTGAAACATGACATTTAAAACTCTTACCGGCTAATTATCGACAGTTTGACTGGATAGACGATTTAAATGATGCATTAATTATTTATTAATTCTCTGAGATGACCCACTAATTATGACTGTCATTTCTATTTTTACATTATGCTGTTGGTGTTTTGCTCTCTGTGAATAGTTGTCATGCAATATATTTCAATGATGTCAAGTAACTAGTTGATACATTATGTATTATATTGCATCTATATGATACATTTGGATGTCATGAAACAGTCAGTTAAACATCACATAAAGCCATGTTACTAAGCATTCACATTTCACCACTCACTCTGTTCCTTCACAAGTAATAATCAATCAATCAATCAATCAATCAATCAACAGTATAACAATTTGATTAAAGTAAAACTGCCATAGCCTCTCAAATAGAGCTGGGCCATATGGAGAAAATCAGATATCCCGATATTCTTGATCAAATACATCAATGTCGATATTTCGGCGATATTGTAGGGTTGACGATTGGTGCTTTAACAAAATATCTTCACAATGAGGTAGGGCTGGGCGATATGGAGTAAATCAAATATCATAATATTTTTGACCAAATACCTCGATATCGATACCGCAACGATATTGTAGTGTTGACTATTGGTGCTTTCACAAAATATTTACACAATGAGATTTTTGATAAATAATCATCAGTAATGTGGGTAAAGGCGAATAATACAACAGTTACAACAGTCTGGTAAGTTCAGAAAATGACATCACTCTACTGTAATGCGCCTTTAAAACCAGGAAAAGACAACACTTATGCCATATTACGATATGCAAAATCTAAGACGATATTCAATTCAATTCAATTTTATTTATAGTATCAAATCATAACATAAGTTATCTCGAGACACTTTACAGATAGAGTAGGTCTAGACCACACTCTATAATTTACAAAGCCCCAACAATTCCAACAATTCCAGTAATTCCCTCAAGAGCAAGCAGTGCGACAGTGGCGAGGAAAAACTCCCTCTTGGGAAGAAACCTCGGACAGACCCAGGCTCTTGGTAGGCGGTGTCTGACGAGCCGGTTGGGGGTGTGATGAACAGTGGCGATAGTAGTCACATTAATAATGGAACAGTGACTGGATGTAGCGGGAAGCTGCAGGGTTCAGCAGGACGCAGAATGACATTGCAGGGCATCGCTGAGCTCAGCAGGGAGTGCAGCAGGACCACGGCGACAACTGCAACCAGGGTCTTGGTGCCAACGTTCTCCAAGGAAATACGCTGGGGGAAAAAAAAGCATAAGGACTCCGGGGAGTAAACTCCCCAGAAGCTAGGATTAGTAACAAGCATTTCTGGGACGGGCTGCACACAAATAGTAATAGTAATAGTAATAGTAACAGTAATAGAAACAGTAATAGAAAGGGAGAGGAGAGAGCAGCTCAGTGTGTCAAAGGAAGGAAGTCCCCCGGCAGTCTAGAACTATAACAGCGTAACTATAACAGGTAACTAAGAGAGACAGGTCATATCTAGTCTCATATCACAATATCGATATAATATTGATATATTGCCCAGCTATACAATGAGATTTGTGATTAATAATGATAAGTAATGTAGGTACAGTGACTAAGTGGGAAAAGGCAGATAATAGAACATCTAGAACAGTCTGGTAAGTTCAGAAAATGACACCACTTCACTGTAATGCAGCCTTTAAAACCAGGAAAAGACATATTACAATATCCAGAATCTAAGGTGACATCTAGCCTCATATATCGACATCGATATAATATCGATATATTGCCCGGCCCTACTCTCAAAGTCTATTTTTGAATGATTGCATATTGAATATCCTCGTCCTATGGGACTCCCTGGGGTTATGAATGGTAACCCTAACCCTGTGATCCTACAGAACGGATGATGAGCTGACGTGCGGCCGGGCGGCGTTCCTGTCGGTGTTGCAGCTGGCTCTCATGTTGCCATGGAGACGGCAGCCTTCGAGGGCTGGCTGCAGTCCGTCTCGGCCTCTTTCCTTACCCTGAACGACCAGCAGCGCAACCAGTCTCTGGACCAGCTGATCTCTCTGAGCGGAGCCGTGCAGCTCCGCCACCTGTCCAACGGGCTGGAGACGCTGCTGAAGAGGGACTTCCTTCGCCTCCTCCCCCTGGAGCTGGCCTTCTACCTGCTGCACTGGCTGGACCCCGAGACCCTGCTCACCTGCTGCCTGGTCTGCAAACAGTGGAATAAGGTCAATATCCTATATGTGATATGTATCGCTAAAGGTGGATTAGGGCTGCACAATATGAGGGAAACATGCCATATGCAGTATCGTTGTTGAATATCTCGATAACGATATAACTTGCCATAAATAAACAGATATTAAAGTGTGCTCAGTTCTGCTACTTTCAGTATTCTGCTAAAATACAAAAACAGTTGTTGGAGTTAAAACCAATGAAAGGAAATTATTTCCAGCATTCTTTTATTGAACAAATTGAACATTGAATTGAATATATAATTGAATATATACTATATAGGCAGCACTAAAAAATGGAATGACAGTTATATTTTACAGTGCAGTTTTATGAGTGTCCATCGCGATATGTCGCAGCCTTTTGCGATGTGTTTTTTTGCAGAAGTTGATATTGCGGTGACGATTAAAAAAAACAATATATTGTGCCACCCTATGGTGAATATAGTACTGTAGTCATGGGTGCTTCAGTAATCTTCTCATTTGTCTTAAATGTATCCTTGTTTCCCTCCCATGTTCTCCGTTGCTCCCTCGCGTGGACCAAAAACCTTTATTCAGACTGTGTACAGATCAGTCAAACACTTTGTCAGTGAAATTGTTATTGGCGTCTGTACTTAAAGATATATTTGTAAACTCCTCATTTAATAATCCAGGTAATGCACAATATGTGTAAAACGATGTAGTAGCCTAACAGTGTAGGGACAATCAGAGTAGTTCAGTCAGATGCATGGTGAGTGATTCAAAGCATCCCAACTGGTCACATACTGCCTATAAGCAAATTGTAGTGGATCCAATTCAGAACGTATCTCCGCTTTCAATAATGACTCCATGTATTTTTCAAAGCATTTCATGACAACTGAAGTTGAAGCCACCAGTCTATAATCATTATTTTCTGTAAGATTAGAACAATAGCGGCAGGAACAGTGTGTAAATCCAGCGGGCGCTGGGAAACGCACCCAGCAAAGAGATGCCTTCAGGGCCTGTAGATTTCCTTTTGCATACATGAATTTCACTAATCTTGAACAGGGATCAGTAGTTGTAATAGTCAGTAGTACATTTACATTCCAGAGAAATGTTTTGTGTCTCAAACCCAAGAATACAATCATCAAGTTCATTTGCTTTTTTCAGTTCATTATTTGTTATGAGGCGCTTGGTTTGTGTGGTCATGTTGGTAGACGATTTCGCAGAGTCCTGAGCTTTTTTTAAGTCCATGGAGATGAAACTCTGTTGGATGATGTCCTTGTGTTTTCTTCTTGCATTCCTCAGTAACTGATTGAGTTGCTTCTGCACTGTTTTACTGTCGTGATTTCTAAAAGCCATTTGTTTCCGGTTGATGCGGTCCTTTATCTCTCTGGTTCTTTAGCTTTATTGTTAGGATATACTGTAATGTTCTTCTTGGTAACCACACAATCCGCACAAAATTGAATATCTGTAATGGTTTCAGATCATCAATACCCATGAAAAACTCCCCAGTTGGTGCAGAGGAAGTATCTCTGTGCTGTCCTTTGACCATACATTCACTGTCTTAGTCTGTGTTTTACTGCTTAGAGACAGTCTTATAAGTTGGAATCAGATGGACTGTATTAGGGTCTGAATTTGCCAAAATCCGTCTTCCATCTTGCACTGTATGCATTATTTATATTTCCATAGCTTTGGCCTAAAACCTTGTTATCTCGCTGCATCTCTTACTACGCTACAGTTTGTTATGAACAGTCTGTCATTCGAGCTGCTGCTCAAGCTGCATTTCCACTGTGAGGAATGCATGATAATATACCAGCAGTTCGACGTAGGGGTGTTGAAATGAATCATTGCATCGATGCATCGCGATGCGGACGTGGACGCTTCTGCATGGATGCAATGACAGACCATAATCGATTATTGCCTACTGATGTTACTTGTTGATTTTCTGGTCGTTACTTTTTTAGTTTTTGTCCATGTTCAGGAAGTGTCTTTTTAAGAGCAGATGAAGCCAGGTTTCAGTGAAAATCAAAACCCAGCAGTCACGAACGTAGCGATTTCCAGCGAGTTGTAATTCCAAGTCGTCCGTTTTATGCACCAGGGATGTGGCATTGGAGAGATACAGGCTCGGTAGAGATGGCTTGTGTGCTATGCTAGCCTTAGCGTAACACCGGACCTGCGACTATTCCTCTCCCTCCTCCGTCTGCGGCGCCTCCTAGACCTGACAACAATCCACTGAGAGCCCAGCGGTCTCGCTATGTCGTCTGGGATGTTGTGCTTTTAATGAAAGACACTCAAAATAGATATCTGGTGCTGTTCACCGATGTCCAAAAGGTTCTGGCGGATGTTGGCATAACCGATAGTAGTAAAGCAATTTGTGATTCTCGCGAGATTTGGCGCGGCGCCACCTACCAACCCTGCTTTGCTATCGGGATGATTCGCCCTATTACGAGTTTGTTTACCACCGAATTGACTTCGAAGCTGTTATATTAAGGTACAAATCTTGTATAGTGCGCCTTTAATGTAGCCCCTGGTCCCTGCGGTCAAAACACTACGAGTTCTTCAGAATTCTGAGTTCCGGGGCAAAGTTCCTGTGGTTGAAACACGGCTTTAGTTAACATGACCGGCAACAACAGTGGTTGAATTTAGAGATGCACCGATTGACCGGCCGGTGACCGGAATTGGCCGATTTTCATGTCTTCGGCCATGACCGGCGACCTGCCGGTCAGCTGACATATGCAGATTTTATGCCGGTCAAATTCACTCGGGCGCCACATGATTAACATCGCGCAACATCAGCACCACACGTGCACATGTAGGGTTTCCGCTATATGCATGTAGCAGCGGCGCACTGCCGCTCAATCAGCTGTTTATGAAATGTCATAAAGTCGTAATTATACACGACTCTGCAGAGCCGTCTGCTCTACTGATCTCAGGTGAACAGTCAGCCGCTCTTTCTCTCCCCTCTGAGGCTGAAAAACTGGAACATGAAAACCGCACTCACGTGGGTCCCGTGAAATATGACAGAGCAGTTTATTGGAAAATAGCGTTGGGCACACTGACTTTGATGAATTTACTGTTTATCAGACCCCAGATGAGACAAGAAGCTAACGTTAGCAAGCGCTGTGGTCCCTCTGCCTCCGACGCCCCGCTGCAGGAGACGCTGTATTCCTCCGACACGCTGTATTAATGTTACTGTTTAAAACACTTTCCAGGTTAGTGGGGATACATGTGTGTTTTGAGAAATATCTTTATACTGCATTAAGGCTATATTTATTTTATTTTTGTTTGTTATTTATATATTATTTTATTGCCATTACCTGTTTTCCCTGTTTTCATACATATAGTTTAGTTTGCTAAATATATAAAAAGAATTTAGTTGGATATTGGATGTGAAAAGAAGAAAATGATTCTTCCATAACATTGCACTTTAAATGTGTGTTAATTTCCCACACCAGGAGTAATTTATACTTCTATTTTATAGTGATCGATTATCTGTTCAAGAAATGTTCTATGGAAAATGTAAAATTTTCTATTAAAGAAAAGATGGAAAATAAATATTTGTGTGTGCTGTAAAGTGGTTAGAAAAGATTTAATCGGTATCGGCTGGTCAAACTCGATGAAAAATCGGAATCGGCCTAGAAAGTTTAATTGGTGCATCTCTAGTTGAATTACATCAGATCTTTTAAAACCAAAAAACTTTTGAACAGCAGACTGAGTCACTTGAGAGCAAACTCTCTGGTCTCTTTTCTTCATTCTCCATCTCTCTTTTCTGTTCTTCAATGTACAGTAATCACGAAGCCTTTCTCAGCTGCTAACAGACTGTTATGCTACCTGGCTAGCTAGCAGCTATAGTGTTACCCAGCATGCTGTTTGGCGTAAGTTTTTAAATGTATAATTATTTGTTTTTAGGGCTGGGCAAGTTAACGCGTTATTATCGCGTTAACAACAATTATTTTATCGCGCATTAACGCCGTTTTTATTATTTCTTTTATTATTGTAAAAGTCTGTTGCTCACTGACTGCTGCCGCGCTTACAGGAAATGGAAAAGAAAAGAATTGGCGGATAAACAAATCAACAAACATGGAGAAGGGTACAGAACTTTTGCTTGGCCATTTTCATTTTAAAGTTCTTCCAGACGGCGCAGTCGACAGAACCAAAGTTATTTGTAACCACTGCAAAGTTGAATTTTCTTATCACCGGAGTACTTCCAGTCTGAAATATCACCTAAATGCAATACACACCGTTGATACCAGCAAATCATTCAACGAACCAAACAGTGGCGCAAGGCGTTGACAGACTACGTTAGATGCAGCGTGTGAGAGATAGGGCTTTGACTTTTGCCCAAAAATCATATTCGAAGTTCGTTTGTATATTAATATTAATATTCGAATATATTCGAATATTTATGAATAATATTTTGACCATTAAATGCCTTCATTTAAAAAAAAAAAAATTAAGTCAGACCCTGGATTAAACACACAGTGTGCTTTCGACAGGAAGTTCGGAGCTTTCACCGTAGCCTACGTAAGTGGTCTGATGTTTATACTCGTGTGCTGGTGTGTGCATCGAGCCAGTGTGTGTGTGTGTGGGCGGTGTTGCCAATTAGCGACTTTTTTTCACAAAAAAGCTAACTAATCTGGCGACTTTCTGTAGAAAAGACAGCGGCTTTTCTTTAAAATAACAGTCGTCGTATTTCTCTCCTGTGGCCGCCGAAACAGTCACCTCTTCTTTGCTGTTGTGACTGAGGAGCAGCCCCCCCCCCCTCTGTGCTCTCTCATGTGCAGCAGCACTGAGCAGGCAGGTAGGAAGGGGAGAATGGACAGGGTGCGGCGCTGGTGTAGGTAGGAGAGACAGCGGAACGCGACGGGAGAAAGACGCCGCTGAGCTGGTCTGGCCCTGGGCCAGCCACCTTCTTTGAGAATTAGGGGTGAATGCACCGCTACCGAGCCACGGCCGAGAGACGTGCGTCGCCGCGACGTGTAGTTACATTTTGAAATGCGTGAAAAAGCCTCGGAATCTGAACTGAAAACAACGTTTACAAGCAAACGCATTTACAAAAAATAATGCCCATAACAGGTTCGAATATTAAGGGCTGGCTAATATTCGTTCGAATATCTTTTTTATATTGAAAAAAAAAAAAAAAATTTTTTTTTTTTTTTTTTTAAAAAAAAAAAAAAAATTAAAAAAAAAAAAAATTTTTTTTTTTTTTTTTTAAAAAAAAAAAAAAAAATTTTTTTTTCTTTAAAAAATTTTATTAACATAGACTGGTTATAACAGGGACATTTGGTACTGGACATAGACTAGTTATAACTGGGACATTTGGTACTGGACATAGACTGGTATAACAGGGACATTTGGTACTGGACATAGACTGGTTATAACAGGGACATTTGGTACTGGACATAGACTGGTTATAACTGGGACATTTGGTACTGAACATAGACTGGTTATAACAGGGACATTTAGTACTGGACATAGACTGGTTATAACAGGGACATTTGGTACTGGACATAGACTGGTTATAACTGGGACATTTGGTACTGAACATAGACTGGTTATAACAGGGACATTTGGTACTGAACATAGACTGGTTATAACAGGGACATTTGGTACTGGACATAGACTAGTTATAACTGGGACATTTGGTACTGGACATAGACTGGTTATAACAGGAACATTTGGTACTGAACATAGACTGGTTATAACTGGGACATTTGGTACTGAACATAGACTGGTTATAACAGGGACATTTGGTACTGGACATAGACTGGTTATAACAGGGACATTTGGTACTGGACATAGACTGGTTATGCTACTCCCTGATAAAAGAAAACAAATGTTTCTGCTGTTATCTCAGAAATTGCCTGTTTTAATGTTATGATTTTGGCTCAGGATTTTGTGGGCAGTTTTATTTTATATATAACAAAAAGGATAACATGAATGCAGTGGCAATAAGCTTTAATTTTGTATTTGCTTTGATTACATTGTTTAAGTTGAGATTTACACTAAATATTGTATTTAACTGCTACTGTATAAACAAAATGCTGATGTTAAGTGTTTGCAGAACAAATGTTATGGCACTTTCGTTCATATGGCAGAACATTTAAAATAAAATTGCACTATACACTACTTTTGAATTCATTATTGGAGCTTTGTGCTCCTGGTAGGGTCTCCCAAGGCAAAGTGGTCTCAGGTGAGGGGCCAGACAAAGAATGGTTCAAAAACCCCAATGGAAAAACAAGGTAGAAATGGAGTGACCCTGCCCAGAGGAAACACGGGGCCCCGGACCCGGGGCTCGCCGACGAGCCCGCCGTCTGGGCCTGGCTCCAGACGGCGGGCTCGTCGGCAAGCGCCTGGTGGCCGGGTTTGCCACGGAGCCCGGCCGGGCACAGCCCGAACAAGCTACGTGGCTCCCATCTCTCCAGCCCATGGGCCCACCACCTGTGGGAGGAACCGCTGGGGTCGGGTGCGCTGCCACATGGGTGGCAGTGAAGGTCAGGGGCCTCGACGGACCAGACCCGGGCAACAGACGCTGGCTCTGGGGACGTGGAACGTCACCTCTCTGTGGGGGAAGGAGCCGGAACTGGTGCGGGAGGTGGAGCGCTACCGGTTAGATCTGGTGGGGCTTACCTCTACGCACAGTCTCGGTTCTGGAACCGTACTCCTGGATAGGGGTTGGACTCTTTTCTTCTCCGGAGTTGCTCAGGGTGTGCGGCACCGGGCGGGTGTGGGGATACTAACAAGCCCCCGGCTGAGCGCCGCTACGTTGGAGTTTACCCGGTGGACGAGAGGGTCGCTCTCCCTCGCGCGAGAGTTGTGGGGGAAACTCTGACTGTTGTTTGTGCATATGCACCAAACAGGAGTTTGGAGTATTCGGCCTTCTTGGAGACCTTGAGTGGAGTCCTGCATGGGGCGCCAGTGGGGGACTCCATTGTTCTGCTGGGGGACTTCAACGCACACGTGGGCAATGATGGAGACACCTGGAGAGGCGTGATTGGGAGGAACGGCCTCCCTAATCTAAACCAGAGTGGTTGTTTGTTGTTGGACTTCTGTGCTAGTCATGGATTGTCTATAACGAACACCATGTTCGAACATAGGGATGCTCAGAAGTGTACGTGGTACCAGAGCACTCTAGGCCAAAGGTCAATGATCGATTTTATAATCGTTTCATCTGATCTGAGGCCGTATGTTTTGGACACTCTGGTGAAGAGAGGGGCGGAGCTGTCAACCGATCACCATCTGGTGGTGAGTTGGGTCAGGGGGGGGGAAGACTCTGGACAGACCTGGTAAGCCCAAACGTGTAGTGCGGGTAAATTGGGAAGCGTCTGGAGGAGGCCCCTGTCCAACGGACTTTCAACTCGCACCTCGGGCGGAGCTTTTCGTGCATCCCTGTGGAGGCTGGGGGCATTGAACCCGAGTGGACAATGTTCAAATTTTCCATTGCTGAAGCTGCGGCGAGGAGCTGTGGTCTTAGGGTCTTAGGTGCCTCAAGGGCGGTAACCCACGAACACCGTGGTGGACACCGGTGGTCAGGGAAGCCGTCCGACTGAAGAAGGAGTCTTTCCGGGATATGTTATCCCAGAGGACTCCGGGAGGCAGTTGCAGGGTACCGAAGGGCCGAAGGGCTGCAGCCTCTGCCGTGAAAGAGGCAAAGCAGCGGGTGTGGGAGAAGTTTGGAGAAGACATGGAGAAGGACTTTCGGTCGGCACCAAAGTGCTTCTGGAAAACTGTTCGCCACCTCAGCAGGGGGCGAAGGGAACCATCCAAGCTGTGTACAGTAAGGATGGGACACTGTTGACCTCAACTGAGGAGGTAATAGGGCGGTTGGAAGGAGCATTTTGAGGAACTCCTGAATCCGACTAATCGCCCTCTATGTTAGAGGCAGAGCTGGAGGATGACGGGGATTGTCGTCGATTTCCCAGGCGGAAGTCACTGATGTAGTCAAACAACTCCACAGTGGCAAAGCCCCGGGGATTGATGAGATCCGTCCAGAAATGCTCAAGGCTCTGGGTGTGGAGGGGCTGTCCTGGTTGACACGCGTCTCTTCAACATTGCGTGGAAGTCTGGAACAGTGCCAAAGGAGTGGCAGACTGGGGTGGTGGTTCCCCTTTTTAAAAGGGGACCAGAGGGTGTGTGCCAATTACAGGGGTATCACACTTCTCAGCCTCCCTGGTAAAATCTACTCCAAGGTGCTGGAAAGGAGGGTTCGGCCGATAGTCGAACCTCAGGTTGAGGAGGAACAATGCGGATTCCGTCCTGGTCGGTGGAACAACGGACCAGCTCTTCACTCTCGCAGGATCCTGGAGGGGCCTGGGAGTATGCCCAACCGGTCTACATGTGTTTTGTGGATTTGGAGAAAGTATGACCGGGTCCCCGGGAGATACTATGGGAGGTGCTGCGGAGGTATGGGGTAGGGGGTCTCTACTAAGGGCCATCCAATCTCTGTACGACCAAAGTGAGAGCTGTGTCCGGGTTCTCGGCAGTAAGTCGGACTCGTTTCCGGTGAGGGTTGGCCTCCGCCAGGGGCGCTTTGTCACCAATCCTGTTTGTAATATTTATGGACAGGATATCGAAAAAAGGGTGGGGAGAGGGTTGCAGTTCGGTGGGCTGGGGATCTCATCGCTGCTTTTTGCAGATGATGTGGTCCTGATGGCATCATCGGCCTGCGACCTTCAGCACTCACTGGATCGGTTCGCAGCCGAGTGTAAGCGGTTGGGATGAGGATCAGCACCTCTAAATCGGAGGCCATGGTTCTCAGCAGGAAACCGATGGAATGCCTTCTCCAGGTAGGGAATGAGTCCTTACCCCAAGTGAAGGAGTTCAAGTACCTTGGGGTTTTGTTCGCGAGTGAGGGGACAATGGAGCGGGAGATTGGTCGGAGAATCGGCGCAGCAGGTGCGGTATTACATTCCATCTATCGCACCGTTGTGACGAAAAGAGAGCTGAGCCAGAAGGCAAAGCTCTTGATCTACCGGTCAGTTTTCGTTCCTACCCTCACCTATGGTCATGAAGGCTGGGTCATGACCGAAAGAACGAGATCCAGGGTACAAGCGGCCGAAATGGGTTTCCTCAGGAGGGTGGCTGGCATCTCCCTTAGAGATAGGGTGAGAAGCTCAGTCATCCGTGAGGATCCGTGAGGATTTTGCCTATAACAATGCGATTAATCAGGGAAATCATGCGATTAAGCGTGATTAAAACTTTTAATCGTTGCCCAGCCCTATTTGTTTTACAAATAGTTTTTTGTGTCACAAATTGTTGTGTGCCGTGGTGTTTAATGGTAATGAAGAAAGTTAGTTGTGGCTCATTATCATTGTGTTATAAAGTTACAGTCATGAGTGAGAAGGGTAGGCAGTTAATGAGTCCCCTCTCAATACAACCATTTTAGTCCAACCGCAGCACTAGGGCTGGGTATCGTTCAAAATCTTTCGATCCGGTGCCAATTTCGATACCTCAGTTTCGATGCCGGTTCCTAACGATACTTTTTTCGATACCATATGTTTTAAAATCCATATCAACATCAACAAAAATACATTAAACGCAAAGCTTTTATTTTCCACCTTAATTGTGAATCAAAACAGTTATCAAAATTAAAAAATTCTGGTAAAACTGCTCACTCAGAGTAACATTATTAAAAGTGCCTTGCCTTGCAAGCTCAGCCTGTCAGTCAGTCATCAAGGCAGAGAAACCACCGTTCTGTTTGCTTGTCTAAGAGGAAGTGTAACGTCAACAGCACCGCAACTGCTTTCGGCTCGCCATTAATATCATATCGCAGCAAACGCTGTCTGCATGAAGTTTTGAAAAACTATAACCACACTTGAAACCAACCGTGACTCTCTGTGACCTCAACAAAACTGCAGCCATGGAAGTGTTCCAACATTCCAATGAGCATTTGTCTCCTTGCAGGTGATCAACTCGTGTACAGAGGTGTGGCAGGGTGTGTGTCGGGAGCTGGGCTGGAGGATTGACGAGTCCATTCAGGAAGCCCCCCACTGGAAGGGGGTCTACCTGAAGGCTAAACTGCGCATGGTGCAGCTGCAGGATCAGGAGGCATTTGAGACATCGTCCCTGATTGGCCACAGTGCTCGGGTCTACGCCCTCTACTATAAGGACGGCCTCCTCTGCACAGGTACGCTGGGGCTCGCCTTCACTTTCTATGTGGCAAAGGCTGACCATACTATGACCATAGCTTTGAATCAACACCTCAACATACATAGGCTGTTTTATTGTATTACACTGAACCAATGCTTATGTTATGGCATCCAATCGCTGCATTCATTGATTCACCTTGTAACTTTTTGTGTGTTTGCAATCAGTTGCCTGTTTACACATCCAGCAGACACCAGACTAGCAGGTCCATTGTGTGTCAGTTTCAGGGGCCTTATATTGTACTTGCTAGCTCACTTACTGTATAAGCTTTACTGCGATGCTTCAGTGGAATGGGGCTTTGATTAATGTTATTTATTCCTGCTATGCCAAGCTAAAATGTCTGCTGTGAAAAGGGGCTATTGTTTGATTAATTCAGCCCTATTTTAATTACGCAACCGCAAAATGGACAGGCTTTAGTAGCCAAGTGGTAGGCCTCGGGCACACAGACTGTGTGGCCATTTCCAAGGGAGATGCACTCTTTTGCAGCACTTCTTAAAGCAACGGCTGCACACTTTGTGTCCTCCTGATGCCTTGAGATGTCTGCAGAGATTTAATGAACTGACGGAGAAGCTTTTCATACAGCAAAAAGCAGATGTGGACAACAGATACTAGAAGAAACACTCATAATCATTTAGAGAGAAATGCAGACTGATTTACTGATGTTACTGCCAATGTTCATTTTGTAACAAAAACTATTACTTAAAATATTCGCCAACAACCTTTTCTTTCCATGACTAAGGCCTTGTCCACATGTATACAGGTATTTTGAGTTTTTCTCTAAAAAAAATCCTGTCCATACATGCACTGTTTAGAAAAGTCTCCACATGAAAACGCACAAACACAACTGAAGCGCTGTCAAGAGACTGCCACCAACTAGAAGTCCGACAGTCTCGTCCAAGACTGGCGATGTTGTTATGGCAGTGTTGGATTATGTAGCAGTGAGCTACATAGCATTCTGATGCCTCTGTTCCTCAATACAATGGAAGAGTAACTGCACATTTAAGTGTTAAAAGTCCTGCTAGCAAGCCTGTTACCAGCACTTGAACCAGCACCATTGCAAGAAATTTGGCCTTGTACACCCTTGCACCCTGTAGGTGCCGCCTAACAAAGAAGATAAGGGTGCACTCTCTGACGTTACAAGACAAAAACTGTCGACATGATAACACACAACCAGCGGTTCTGAACGTCTGTTCCGGCCAGAGTTCCAAGAGCTGTGCTGACAGTGACCTAAATGTGTGGACGAGGCCTGAGACAAGATGGCACTGATGTCATTAAACAACATTGTTGATGAAAAAACACTAAAATAGTATATTATTAATAGGGGTGTCATGATTCTCCAAATCCTCGATTCGATTACATTTTCGATTCTAAGGTCACGATTCGATTCTCGATTTTTTTTTTTTATTTATTTTTTTTTTTTTTAAAAGCACAGGTTGCTATGCCATTTTTAGACTAGACTTGTATGTAATATAATATCTGACCTTTGTTCGCAATGTACCACATTACATTGTCAAATTTTAAAACCTTCATTAACAACATAATGTAACAATAACATATCTTCAGTCAATTGGAAACTTGACAATTTGTTAAGAAAGAAAG
The DNA here is from genome assembly GCF_010015445.1 of Perca fluviatilis. Taxonomy (NCBI): domain Eukaryota; kingdom Metazoa; phylum Chordata; class Actinopteri; order Perciformes; family Percidae; genus Perca; species Perca fluviatilis. The sequence goes on from NC_053128.1 coordinate 684,505, forward strand.
AAAGAAAGAAAGAAAGAAGTTTACCGACAATCCTGAGGGCAGACGCTCAGCACACGGAGTTTGCTGTTAAAGCCCCCAACGTCACACTAGGATTAGGCAATGGTTATGGTTGAAGACGACGGTCGCAACGCTGCCTTGAAGGCTTAGTTGGGGGCTTAAAACCCCATCGAGCCAGCACAGCAGTTGAGCAGGCAGAGAGGGCGACTTGGCAGTCCCCTAACCTGTTGCTCTCTCTAATATAACCAATATAAGCTGCTCTGTTTAGGCTACAAAATGTGCACGCAGGCTGAAATTCAACCTTGCAGTTTTGTTGGGATAAAGCTATAAGCAGAAGGAATATCCGCTAGCTGCTAGGCTAATGTACAATGGGAAACACACAGAATATGGTACATGCACATAGCAGAGCTTGAAAACTGTAGCTTTTTTGTCGACAATGCGAACGTTGTCAACATAACTCACTGGAAATCCAAAATACTTTCACACACTTCAGTGAAAGAAGAGGGGGCTCAAGTTCTGTGTCTCCAGCATCTGCAGTTACCATGCTATCTTTTGATTGGCTGTAGCTACGTTACAGGAGGTTGACTGACTCACAGCACTTCAACACGTGTGTTTTTTTCTGCTTGACAAGCCGGCCAGACGTGACATGGGGGCGTGGCAGTATCGACGATTCCATTTTTTAAATTCAATATTCAAGATTGTGACTTAATTTCGATCGATTTCGATTTAAAATTGAAATTGTGACACCCTTAATTATTAATATGAATAATAGTAATCCAAAATTCAGACCCTTAAAGCTACTACCGCCTCAAAGCCTGCTTGGAATTAGTGTGTAGTCTGGAACTACAACACAGTTACAGAATAGACCCAACACAACAATCGCTTCCTGTAGATAACTGGCCGTTGATTTGAATTGTGGAGATTTGTGAAATCGGCAAACTAGTTAGTTCTGTTGTTATTTTCAGCCGTAACTGTAAAGGTATACAGTTAACCTATTGGTCGTCTCTGCTGTGCTTATTTTCTGTCCCGTGTTGCTTTGCTAGCATCTCATAGCGTTTATAACAGGTGATGGAATCCATGGCTTTCGTCTTTAAAAACACATGCCCAAACTGAGGCATGGCTTCCTTTAACACAACATTTAAAATGATGAAAATGTAAAAAGGAGGGGCCGCTGCACATTAAGCTATTCAGACAGAGCAGTTTGTTGCAGGTTTGACCCATGTCACTGTGTCTGTCTGGATGGGCTGCTATAGGTGTGTCACAGCTCGCAGCCATAACCGAGATGCCCTCTTGTTTTCAGGCTCCGATGACCTCTCTGCCAAATTATGGGACGTGCGCACTGGGCAGTGCATTTATGGAATTCAGACACACACCTGCGCCACCGTGAAATTTGATGAACAGAAGCTGGTGACTGGGTCCTTTGACAACACTATGGCATGCTGGGAGTGGAGCACAGGTGCTAAAATCCAGCAGTTCCGTGGCCACACTGGAGCAGGTTGGTGTAAATGTAGCAAATATATCTGTTCTGGACTGTTTGGAGTAATAAGCAAGCAACACTTTCTTTATATAGCACATTTCAACCCAGTGTACTCAGGTATACAAAAAACATATGTGCAGGGGTTTTCCTGCATAGATAATTATTTGGCGCCCCACAAAGAGTTTTTAGCCGCTGGCTAAACGTCTTTGACTTCCAGCGGGCAACCCCCCTCTCATCCACAACTGCTATATTTTACACATGCGGCTGGCGCTGATAAGCCAGCTGCTGCATTACTTTGACTGGACCTGGATGCTCCGCTGTGAAGCTAGTGCTAATGGGATCTCAGTTTTACCATGCAGAGTCAGGCTGTACCGGACTCTCCCGGTGACCATGCTGCCCCGGGGAAATGCCTTTTTATGTATGTGAAGGAAAACACAAAATTCAGGAGGCAGAGGCAAATATATAAAAATATAATAGAATATATTTATAATAGAATTTAATGCAGTAAGGGGGGGCTCTCACATCAGGGTGTGAACTCGATCCGTGCCCAAGTCTCGAGAACAGTTCATGTGTACTCCCATACGGGTCGCATCAGGTGTTAAAACTAACTGTACCAAAACACAGAAGCGGACTACTATTTAACGCGACCATGTTTTTAACCAGTTATGAAACTGTCTTAATATAATACTGATGCATAAAAATGTATTACAATGTAGGGAATTAAGTGTTTGACACTCAACATTTCCTGGGGCAGGACCCCCAGACCCCCAGCTTACTATGTGTCACCCCAAAGGCCCATTCTGAGCCAGGAATAAATACTAGAGATGTCCTGCTCGCACAACCGATACCAAGCAGTGATCCCTCCCTTCCACCTGACATGCCACCAGTACAACAACTAGACGTCAGCCCGGCCTTTGTGGAGCAAACTGGAGAAATCTAGGCATTGGCCACATCAGCTGCAGGGCCAACGTAGGCCCACACAAGCTCTACATGATGCCCCAACGCCCTGTCTTTCCATTGGAGGCTCATGAAGGTGGTATGGCCAATTATCGGCCCTGGCCAATTTGGGGCATTTTTTTGGCAGTTAGCAACTTATGTGTCGGTGTTTTATTTGTACGATAACCAATAAAGTTAATGAATTAAAAAGTGTTGTGTCTGTCCCTCTGCCTCGGTTTAACTCACCACTGAGTCTGACTGACTCTCTGTTACTGGGGATTATGTTCAAAGTTTCTAATTTACTAAATAACTGCTTAGTCTTGTGTTGGAGTTTGTAACATTCCAAAATCTTAAATTTGACTCGGAAGATTTTCATTTTTACTGTAAATGCATATCAGTTCCAAATATCGATGATCTGTTTTATTAACTATCGGCCTTGAAAAACCGGTATGGGTGGATCCCTAATGTACAAGATGGCAGACATCTTTCTACGGACTCTCTCTGAGTAGTCAAACTTTGGTCCTGATACTGAGAGCATAATGCAGGACTGTTTTGCACACACAGCCTGCGGTGTGTTTTAAAGCTGCAGCCACACAAGAGCATTCAGACTCAAACCAGAAGCCCTGGATGAGCAGTCAGGTATGACACATGCTGTGTGCTCGCTCTCTTGTGTTTAGATCAGGCATTTACTGTAGATGGAGTATAAAACAGCAAACCATTCAAGAGTCAAAACAGCAATACAAACAGAAGCTGGAAGGCTACAACTCTGCTGCTGATGCCAGGCGCATGTGGCAAGGCCACAACACATCCCGACTATAAGGGCACCACCACGGAAATAAGCAACACCCCCATCTCCCTACCTGAACAGCTGAATACATTCTGTTCACACTTGGAGACCTCCAACAGTGAAACACAGAGGAGGCTCGTCAGCTGATGTCCACAAAGTCCGGAGGAGAATGAACCCCCAAGGCAGCCAGCCCAGGGAACGGATATGCTACGGAACTGGCTGATGTTCTCCCCTCCATCTTTAACCTGTCTTTCACACGTGACACAGTCCCAACCTGCAGCAAATCCACCACCACCATGATCCCAGAACCTTAAAGGAGCCCAGTCACGTTACAGTCCTCCCCGACAAACTCACAAACTGTACAATCTTGGCCTGAACCCCACACTCTGGGACTCACTGGCAGACCACAGTCCGTCACGAATGGAAACCTAACCTCTAACAATGTGATGATGAACACCGGCACCTTTCAGCCCCACGCTCTACTCTCTGTTCCCTGATCTAAAAAAGCATTCCTATAAAAAACACCCACAGAAAGCTAATTAAGATTTTTCTTCACTGACATCTTTAATTGCCATAAGAATATCATGAGAAAGGCTATGATAAAATTATTAAAAAGGGATTGCAGAGGTGAATTTTATGTGTAGGAATTTCCCTTTGCTTTCTATGATCAAATCAAATTCTAACACTAAGGGGATAAAATCAACTTAACCATATTTATTTCACACTCCTTTTCCATGTTTTACCATCTGGTATACACAACTAGTTAATATTTATAGCTAATATTTGCTAAATCACTTTGGGTGATACATAGACAGATTGATAACGTTGGCTAGCTAGCTTCACTAGCGTCTCTTACACTTAGCATACCTTTCTTTATGCTTAATACATTAATGTGAACAGCTTTAAATTTACAGGGTAGATGGTCAATGGGCCATGGACCACACCTACCAAAAATTACACATGTGGACCACTAGGTGGCGCTATAATGGATTTTTGTCATTAACTCCCACAATACACATCTCACATTAGAAATTCTTACATCCACGTGTTCTTTGATTCAAGCTGAATTACCTGATATAGGCCACGGCCATTTCTGCGCAAACGTTTTTTTGCAATATCGCACAATGCGCAAAACCAACTTTTTCGAACTCGTCCTTGGCCGTGAGACCGATCTGCACGAAACCTTGTACATCTACAGATAGAGCTGACCAAAAGTTATGGAAAGAATTTTGCTACGTTAAAGTATGCGCATTTGACGACCAAACTAATTTTACTACCTAGCTACCACACACATATCATATCATATTTCGGCCATATTGAATGTTATCAGCAAATAACTTGAGATCATTGTTCAACATACCAATATGATGTTCTGTACCAATTTTGGCCATGATCGGCCTTTAGGGGGCGCTATAAGCAACGTTTATGTGTTTTGGCCAAGAACTCAATGCATTTAAATGGGGAATTTGCAATTGTAATATCTCTGCCACAGTGAAAGCAATCAACACGAAACTTGTTATCCTCGTTCGGCATGCCGGTCTGAGGCTCTGTACCAAATTTGGTGAAGATCGGCCATTAGGGGGCGCTTATAGTCAACATATATCACTTTAGGCCTTTTAACCCCTTCTGAGGTCGAGCATGTTGTATACAACCCCAAACGGCACTTCTGATTCATAACTTTATAACTTCATAATTATAAATAGTCAAAACGTAGGGTCTTTTGGAGCTAAAAGCTAACAGTTGCCCCTTTCTGCTGGTGTTCTTTTTGTCTTCCTAGCCCTTACAGAAGGTTTTGCATCCACCCTAGAAGTCCAGAGTTGTTCGGGTCTGAAATTAATCCATACTGTTAAAACCAAGATTGATACACTGTGTGTAAGAAATGTTAATAGTTTGTCCTTTATGAGTTATAATGTTCAAATGGTTTGTTTTTGCACTGGATGACTCCAAATATATATATAGAACTGTTGCTCGTTCGGCATGCCGCTCTGAGGATTTGTACCGAATTTGGCAAAGATGGGCCATTAGTGGGCGCTATAATCAACGTATAAGAGTTTTGCCCTGTTAATCAATGTTAATGGAATATTTGCAATGGGAATGTATCACAGAGCTTGCAGCTCACACTTCTCAAAAATTACTAATGTTTACCTCCTACCGTTAGGTTTTGGTTTTCGCTTTCGCGTTCTCCCCTGGTGTTCTACAGTAAACAAACTTCCTAACCCACCTGACAAAGATTCTACAACCTTCACAGTGGACAATTGTAACTCTTTTCTCCCACTTTTTCAATCCAAAATCAACTAATACCGCTAATAGCTAATAGCTAATAGCTAATACCGTGCAATTAAACATTGCAGTTGGTGCTAAGTGGAGAGTCTGTCATAGTGTGATTGGTTATGTCGATGGCATTGATTCTTAATTTCCCACGAAGCTAATCACGGTTACGTGTCAGTTAAACTTCTCATCTCCAATCCTATCTGTATTTGTGAGAAGTGGCGCTGTCCTGAGTTGAAAGCCTACTTTACGGCTTTATTATCGAGTTAATAGGCGCGTGTGTTCGTGTCGGACGCTGTCCATTTTCTAAGGTTTTGAAATGCAAACAACTTTTGACTACTTATTATTTTTTTTAAACAACGTGCGCCTGTGAGCACCCACGGAGGAAAACATCAATCGGCGCCTATGACACCATTTACAACAACTTGACCACTTCCCCTGCTCTTTCAACCACCACACCTGCCTCCCCCCTCCACCCTCTCAGTCGCTCTCTCATTTCTCTCTGCTGTCCCCTGTGGTCAGGGGGGTTAAGAGGTTTGTTTATAGTAGAGAATTGTTAAAGCTACTCTGTATATGCATGGAGACGAACTGTTAACCACTACATTTGCAACGGCAGAGTACCCCAGACCTCGTGCATCAAACCTCTCGATATTCACCAACGTTTGCCCCCCTACGTAATGCTTCGGGTCCCGCATTGGCGCAGCTTCGCGGGTCATCGGGGGCGACTTGCGCGGCTCCCCGGGGCGTCGGGGACGACTGGCGTCGGAGGCGAATGGCATCGGAGGCTTGGGCCCCGTCATAACTGCTTGCAGTTCTAGTTATTTTTTCTTTTAATCTTTAACACTCCAGAAATATACTTCAGCATATGATATATAGCTTAATTATCCACAATGTAGGATACAGTATTAAATAATTATATAGTTATATCATGTAATCATGCACAAACTGAATTTGACTTGACTTTAAGCAGATTATTGGGACCATCTCTGAGGAAAGCTAGGTGAGATTTTGATACAGTAAGAGGGAAGACATTGATGATTTCAACAAGCTTTTCATTTATTTGGCAAAAAAAGGAAAATGTGTATTGCCATCTACAGGAATGTGCCTTTTTAGCACATGAAGATTGAAATATTATAGAATATCAATTGAAATAACTTGCATTTATCAAACTGCCAACTTCAGTGTAGTTCTTACAAAAATGTATCCTTTAAAAGAAAGAGAGAGGAACTCTTAAAGCTCCGTCTTTTGAATAAGTCAGAATACGTTAAACATAAAAACAGTTTACATTGTTAGTTAATTTCCTATCCTGGCTTGGGCTGGGACACAGTCATATGGTTTGATAAAGTACTTATTGGACTTATCATTGCACTCACAATAACGAGCGTAGCTGTCAGGTCCTCCTGTATACGTCTCATCTCCGTTTTTTCCTGCATCCACCATGTGTGTTTGTGTGTGTGTTTGTGTGTGCGCGCGTCAGTCGCGGGGAGAACTGAGCAGCCCCGCCCGCTGCAGAGACGTTACAGCGTACATTGACGTACATTGATGATTGCAGGACGGCTTGAAATGTTTTGCACAGTCTTTCGCTGTACATTTTGTTGGTAACTTGTCCACACCTCTTCTTTCGCGGGGGAAACACAGCTGTCTGAGGTCACATACGGGCACCTGACGGGCACGAGGCTACATTGCGCATGCGTCGAACCGTGCGGCACACACTCCGAACCGAGACAAGCGGACCGAGCGGTTCGGATGTTTTTTCATGAACTGTACCACCCCTAGGGTTAACAGTAACCCATTTCAAATTAGAAATGAGTCAAGTTATTGGTTGCATTTTAAAGCAAGAAGTTTTACATCCAATCACAGTAATGATGTGAACACATAAATCATTTAGTGATATCCGTGCAGTTGTGGTCTTGAGCGGTCTGGAAATAAAGTCCAGAGTCCTCTTCATCTGAGACCGAGACAAGACCGAGTAAAAATGCGGTCGATTCCGAGACGAGACCTTCAAAAAAGTGACCGATCCCGAGTACTACAACACTGGCTGCAGCTAGTTGTAAGGACTTCTGAGAAGATCAGGGCGCCCCACCGCAGAGCTGCAGCAGCAGCATCATAAACTCCACACACCCCGTTACACGCTGTTCGCTCATACAACCATCACACACGACAACAGTAACATTAACTGTCCTTTAGATTTGTTTTTAAATGGAAATAAAACCCATTTGGGTTTTTGCATATTAGCGCCCACATTCATCAAATAAAAAAGCTTGTACTTATCATGTGATGAGAGTTGACCGACAGACGGTGGAGGATCTGGTGCAAAAAGTGCCTATTTGGCAATATTTGGGATTTAAACCCAGTGCTAATAGGGAACCTGAAACCGTTGGCAGCATCTGGAGACTGGAAAGCTTGACTGGAGAGGCCAGAGATCAGGCCAGTGTGTGATAGATTTTGTAAACATATGTATTCATTTGATGTCAGGGCTAAACTATTAATCGCTGTCAAATCGACATGGGAAAAATTGTGATTAGCTATTAGTGGAGACCGGGATGTATCGAATGAGCAATATTTAGTTGAATGTTTGGTATAACATTTGGTTTAACGTTTTTTATTCCTCTTTTTATTATTGTATTTACTGTTCAAATGCTGCAATAATGTTACATATCACAGATTATTAACAGAAACATCCTATTTTCAGTGGATTTGTCATTCATTTCTTTATTTAACATGATGGTAGAAGGTGTAGATGCTGCTGTTGAACTGAGACAGATCACACATTTCAGTTTACAGGAAAGTACTGATATTTTTTATTGGAAGTGTTTATTATTATAACTTTATCTTTAGTGATAAATGTTCTGTTTGACTGCTCAATGTTCCACACTTATTAAAGAAAAACAAGTATTGCTGCAATTCATATCCATGTTCTCATCCTTCCATAAGAACATAGAGCAGTGTAGATGGTGTCTCACGTTAGAACGCTCCATGACATGTTATATCTGTTACACAGGGAATATTGAACGTTAGCTAAACTTTTAAGAAAAAGTTCTGAATCGAATCTTAATCGCAATATCTGGCGCAAAATCACAATTAGATGTTTTCACCAAATCGTACAACCCTATTTGATATCATGGCATTTTGATGAATCTTGCGGTTTCGCACCTTCTTTTGAAAGCCTTGTTGTGTGTGCTCAGTGTTCAGTGTGGACTACAATGATGAACTGGACGTGCTGGTCAGCGGCTCCGCGGACTTCACGGTGAAGGTGTGGGCTCTGTCTGCTGGGGCGTGTCTCAACACTCTGACGGGACACACCGAGTGGGTCACCAAGGTCAGCCATCTCATTCTAGGAAATGAGTTTGATCTTATTCAAGCATAGTTTTAGTTAATACTGACATGTTCCCAGTTTCATTTTGTTATAAATGTCACGTTGTTAGTTCCTCAGCAGTCCCAAACTAAACTGACAGGATCAGAGTAATGCAGTGCTTGATGTGTTTGATGCGGTTATCTCCCATCAGGTGTTGCTACAGAAAAGTGAGGTGGAATCTATGGTGCACAGTCCTGGGGATTATATCCTCCTAAGTGCTGATAAGTATGAAATTAAGGTAAAGGTCCTGTCTCCTGCCGTCTCTTGTCTTTGTCTCATGTTCTCATGTGTGAGCTGCTTTACCTGAAGTGTGTTCCCTCTGCAGGTCTGGCCTTTAGGGAGAGAAATCAACTGCAAATGTTTGAAGACACTGTCAGTGTCCGAGGACCGCAGCATCAGCCTCCAGCCTCGCCTGCAGTTTGACGGACGCTACATCGTCTGCAGCTCTGACCTCGGAGTCTATCAGTGGGACTTTGCCAGTTTTGAGATTCTCAGGTAAAATATATGGCTGCCCTGTAGCTGGTCATAGACTGTACTAAACATGGATGCAGTCTCCCTGTGACGTCACCCACAGCTTTCTGAAACATGAAGCTCAACGTGGCCGGCTCACGCTGGCTCTATCTGTTGCCGTCTTTGCCTCAGCTGACTCCGTTTAACTCCAGTCTAAACCAAAGATGTGCAAAGAGGGGGCATGTGGTGAACCCGAGGCAGGGTGAATGAAGCCCACAGTCTATGTCTGCCACATGTGACACACCCACCTGTCACTCAAAGCTGAGCTAGCTATGTAGCTAGCTGTAGAGACCAAATCTGCTTTTTGTACTAAGCTGTAAACATGGTTACTTCTGCTGTAAATTTGGGCATTTCAGCATAGATGTCAATGGTGACTGACTCACTGTTGTCACCAGTCTCGAGCGGCCATTTGAGGAAATGCAGCTTTGGCACATTGGCTTCATTTTTCAGCACCTGAGGTTGCCTCTTGATTCTTGTATAGTTTAGAGCAGATGTCACAAGGTGTGTAACAGTAATAAATACAATCATACCACATTTTAAAATGGCATAACAATAAAACAAAAATGGGTATGTTTTTAAATGTGTCCAAATTGGCTAGGTTCACTGTCCAGGTTTGAGCTTTTGCTCAGGTTTTGTGCAGCTTCTTGTGTCACTTGAAAAGAGATGGTCTTTTGGTCCCAGGTAAGCGTGAGTGTAAAGCGAGCTGTGACACTGCTGGTTTTGCCAGCTGCATGATTAAAGCTGAGCTGGATGATGAGAGATCTCTGCTGTAAACTGACGACAGCTTTGAGCTATGACGGTGCTAAATTGCCTTTTCAAGATAATATTGGCCGACATACAAGTATGTTTGCTTAGTTTATTTAGTATTAACAGGCGTCCTATGATTATCGTTCATATACCATAATTCTAGTTCTAAGAGATGTCTAAAACTATGAACGGTCTGTTAAGGGGAAAGAAATTGCACCCAGAATGGGGAACACCAAGGCAACTGAAAGATTGTTGTCAGGGCTGAATCAGTGATTGCGTAATGTGACCCAGTGCAAGGTTTTAGCAGTGTCTGAGCTGCACTGCCATCCGTCAGTACCAGTGAAGAACATTCACCTTTAACACCTTCAATCATATCGAAGTCAGAAGCCAGACTGAACCTTAACGAGCATTAGAGCTGCCAATGAATATTCTAAATTTGATTTCATAAATGAATTGTAAAAACAGCCATTTGAGTTTTAGAATGCCTAACTGTTACTTATGAATAAATGTCCTTTACATTCAAGCCCTCGATAAATGTGTTATATACAGCCAGACGAAAAGAAAAAAAACTGAGTCTCTACCACACTTCATTTATGGTCTTTGTCCTCTGTTCTCAGTTTGACGCTTAGACTGTATATAAAGAGGGACAGCTTTGAAGCCAAAACATATGGATGGCCTTGTGGCTGGCTGTAGTATAGGTCAAAAGCCCTACCCCCTCCATGTTAGTGGATTGGACATGGGCCAAACACAAAAATCTAAGTACATGTCAGACTAATGTTTCCCAAAGATGTTTCTGTCATATTGGGTTGTTCTGATCACATTGATGTTCATGTTTCAGATCAGTTTGGTTTTTATTAGTTATTTGATGGTATAAAAACGCGCTGAAAAACAGTGAGACCACAAAATATCTTCCTTTGTGACTTTTTATTAATGTAACAGCACCTGACAGTTAAGTACGGTGGGCTGATACGGCTGGAATCATTTCTTAAGAAGAAACTTTCTGATGCATCACTCTGTTTACTGTTTATAGTGTTATATTAACAGCATGTTTTCATGTTCCTAGGGTGATCAAAACGCAGGACCCAGCTAACCTGTCCCTGCTCAGCTTTGGCGAGGTGTTTGCGCTCCTTTTCGACAACCACTTCCTGTATGTGATGGACCTGAGGACAGAGGCCATCTCGGGCCGCTGGCCTCTGCCAGCCTACAGGAAGTCCAAACGGGGATCCAGCTTCCTGGCCGGTGTGACCTCCTGGCTCAACGGCCTGGACGGGGACAATGACTCTGGACTGGTGTTTGCCACCAGCATGCCGGACCATAGCATTCATTTAGTACTGTGGAAGGAGAACGGATAGACAGCACGTGCGCTCTGGAATATATGAACCTTAACAGCCAACATAGATCATGCATGGACCAAAGCATTTAGTTTTTATCGGTTTCTTCCTCATACAGTCCCACTCCAGACACCCACTTGGACATCCACGGATGGAAAACTAAGATGATGAAACTATTACTGGTGCGCTAGATCAACACATCTGTGACAATTAAAGGTTCCAAAATAAACAACAGTAGAATTTCTCCTGTAATATATTTGAACGTAGTGGTGTAAATGTTTTTGGGAGATTTGCTCTTCAATCCGTTTGGCGTTGTGCAGTCACCCTTAAAGGATAACTACAGTTTTTTCCAACCATATTTCCCTATGTTTTTGTGTCTAAGTGACTGATGGGAACAACAATCTTTGACATTGGTCCAGTATTAAGAGAGATCGCTGCAGTCGGCAGTGGAGAAACAAGCTACAATGTAAGTTATTGGGGCAATTGTCCAGCTTGTATTTACCTTCACAAAAGTGCTCGTTTTACCACTGACGGACTCAGATTAATATTCTAAGTGTCTGACAACATTATGGAAAGGATCCCTACAGAGATAGACCTTTAAAACCTTTTTTAAGACATTTCTGTTTAACCCGAAACAGCTCTAAGATTGCTAGCGCTAAACCCACCAGACTCCAATTAATAAAGCAATACTTTTAGCGTGTATAGAGCCAACATATTTTGTTAATGTAAATCTGTAAACTGTGTTTATTTTAACCAAAACTAGAGTGGTGATGGTTGGAAAAGTGGAAAGAAAACCCAAAACGGCTTTTCATAGATTTATTTAGTTTCTGTCGACTTTGAATGAAGTGTATTTGAAGTGTGGAAGTGTTTTATTGCTAAAATCAAATTTATTTACATGGAGTCTGGTGGGTTTAGCGAACGCATTTTCGCGGATGTTTTTGTTTTAAAAAAAGTATCTTACTCTTTAACAGAAAGGTCGACCTCCTTAGAAATCCTTTCCATGATGTTGTCAGACACTTAGAATATTAATCTGAGTCTGTCAGCGGCAAAACCAGCAGTTATATGAACAAGCTGCACAATTGCCCTATTAACTTACATTGTAGCTTGTTTCTCTGCTGCCGACTGCAGCGATCTCTCTTAATACTGGACCAATGTCAAAGATTGTTGTTCCCATCAGTCACTTAGACATAAAAACATATGAACTGTCCAGGGTCCAGATTGAAAAAAAACAGTAGTTACCTCTTAATCCATAGTCTAGTAACTGGGTGCCAATTTTGGACACTGACCTTTTCCTTATCAGGATCAGACTAAGTCAGGCCAATGCCACGCTGGTCACTGAGCCAATTTTCCGAAACATTGGTTTCCTTGAAGAAACGCAGGGTCGCCTTAAACACAGTTACTGTAAATAACGGAGAAGATTTCCTTTGACGTCAGGGCAGATGGAACGTAAGGTTTTTACAGATCATCCCTAAGGAAGCTGGAAACTGAATGGTGTGTTGAAAAGTGGTTTGGTACATTGTTCTGTGCCATGTAAAACAATGTGAGGTTTCATGTAATTCACTGGGATGTCTGGTTTAAATGTCAGCTTCAGAAATGTGATGTGCCTTTTCAGTTCATTTAATGTAACAAACTAGAAATCCTCAATAACTCCGGCACATTGCAGTAAGGTGATGACTGCATTGTAAATCTTTCTTTTATGTTGAATTTTTTCAAATGTACTGTGCTCCAACAGTCTGAGATGTCTGTAATTTTATAGTTATCTACCTGACATGACTTGCTCAGTGAATTGCTTTTATGAATCAGTGACTTAAAGCCTCATTGCATTGCACAGTTGAGGAGGGCACTTGGCAAGCAGTTGGTTTTGTGCAAAATAACAATTTTAGACTTAAAAGATTTGAATGGGTGATTTTCCTGAGAGATACTGTGAAACCATGCCTCGTTCTGTGCATCAGTTTCAACATCATGTCTCAATTTGGTTTTCTGCTTTTATAAAAATGGAACTTTTACCATGAGTTAGTGCTTTGCCCTGAATTTTCATCGATGTCTTCCTTTGCATTAGGTAGACCACAGATCACCACAGATTAAAATGTATTCATGTGCACCAAACCTCATTTATGACATTCGTTTTTCTTGTATGCAGTCTGTAACCTGTTTCTCACATGGGTTGTTGTACACAGCAGCTATTCAGACTGTTGTTGGGTTAGGTTTTTCAAATCTAAAAAAAAAAATTATCTCTACCACATTTTATCCTCCCAGCAGCACTCACTTTAAACTGAAAACACAGTAATATGATTTGTACATAAAGTGATAAATTGAAATGGGCCAGGAAGAATTTTCAATGGGACGTAAAAGGTTTTGTTGATGTATCTATTCAGAGTTAATTGCTGTTGCATTCAAGTACCACACTGTTATTATTTCACCAAATCTTCTATTGCACTGTCAGAGCTTTTAGGTCACCTGCATTAACATACAATCAGCTTCAATATTGCCGTCCTTCAAATGAATAAAAGTAGCAAATGCACCTAGTTGTGTCTGTGTATTTGGTCATGCCACCATTTTTAAAACGTATACCAGCATCATGTTCCTAAAGAATGCTTTAGGGATGGCAATGTGGGTCCAAATACCTCTACTGTGTGTACCCATGATACTCTGACAACCTACTGTACTATGTTTTTTTTTTTTAATCACTTTTATGACATACTATCCACCTTATGCTGTCCCGACCACTTTTGCTCTTCCGTTTTGAACACAGTTGTATTTGTTATCCCGGTTAGTGTAGTACTAGCACCAGTCGGCGTTCTAAACAGTGGGAACATTTAGCAGCGACACTGTGGGTGATCAAATTGGTTTTACAATGCACAGTCTCTCCCACAGAATTAAATTATATTTGTAGAATATAATTATATCTGTAGCAACTCCAATTCATCCAGCTCAAAGCCCAGCTCCAGCATGGCGTCTGATCCCGGACTACTCAGACTATCCGTCGGATCAGCAGACTTTCTGTTACTGCCATATGCACTGCCACTGGCAACCAGCCCGCTGTGACCCCTGGTGCTGGGGTTTGTTTTTGCCGAATATTGGTTGTTACAGCCGTGTAATTTAAAACATCCTGCCCAGCAGCTTGTTTGAATGTGGTTGATCAATCACAACAGAGTGGGCCAGCTGACAAATCAGAGCAGACTGGGCTTTTCAGGAAGGCGGGCCAAGAGCTCAGACAGAGTGTTTCAGACAGGAGCTGCAGCAATGGGCAGTATGAGAAACATTGAACATTAAAGTGTCCATATTATGAAAAAATTACTTTTTCTGGGATTTGGGGTGTTATTTTGTGTCTCTGGTGCTTCCACACGCATACAAACTTTGAAAAAAATCCATCCATGGTGTTTAGAATGAGATCCGGTTTCTGAATGTGTCCTGCCTTCAGTCTCCTGGGGCCTCATTTATAAAACTGTGCGTAGATTCTATTCTGAAAGATTTCGTGCGCAAAAAAGTCAGAATTTTCGTACGCAAAAACAATATTCTGATTTATAACACCTTGCGGCGCACACCGGTGCGCACTCTTCTCGTTATAAATACGGACGTGCGTTACCTTATGCGGTCGTGCACGAGCCTCACGCTCCTCCCGAGGTCATATTTGTCCTAATAAGGTCCATGTTAATCAATCAATGAATATTCCAGCCTTGAAAGGAGCCCTTGATCACCAATCACGAAACGGAAAAATGGGGGAAAAACCTGATTCAGTGATTGTGAGATCGATGTGCTCCTAACAGAGGTAGAACGTCCAAACTAAATCCTGTTTGGAAGCCGTAACCCTTGTGTAGTGTCCATATTGTTGTTACACAGACTTAATACTTAACAGATTTAGCTCAAATACATCATTTATGGTTCATATTTGCCATTTACCCCTGTGAGATCACATTTATGATCATATGATCATTTTCGGTTTTTGTGAGAAAGGAAATTCAATTATTAAAAAGGTAAAAAATAGAAACAAGATTTTGGATCATTATTGGTGCAAAACAGGTAAACAATTTGGTAACTTGTATGGTAACTGTGTGGGAATAGCAGGTGCAGAAAGACAACATTCACATACAGACACCTACAATCAGACACGACCACACACACACACACACACACAAACACAAAACAACAACAACAACACACACACACACACACACACACACACACACACACACACACACACACACAGCATTTCACGGGGAGAGGTAGGGGAGAGGAGCGGAGGAAAAGCGCATTTCCTCCGCTGCGCGGTGTGGGAGGATCCCCTGCCTCTCCCCGTTGCTGGCAGCCCCTCGCGGGGCACCGCGACCGGCTCTGGGTCGGTTTAGCAAGAACGGGATTGTTGGGTTCAGGAAAACAAAAACTGGGTTAGGTTCGGAAAACGGGCATACCGTCGGAGTTCACTAAAACGCAGTCTACAAAACCTTGGGAGCATTATGCACGATCACACGTGTGGTCAAAAGTTTGCGGAAAAATTTTTACGCATGGAAATTCTTTATAAATCCCGACTATTGCGAGGAATGTTGCGACGACAAATTTCACCCTGCTTCACGCAACTTTTTCTTGCGTAACAGGTTTTATAAATGAGACCCCTGGTGAGCTGGTCAAAATCTGCAAGGCTTTTTACATCACTAGCCGAAAAGAGCTGGCTAACCGCAACCTTTAGCATGCTAGCGTTAGCATGCTAGCATGCTATCTCGTTCTCAATAGCAAAGCACTGCTACAACACACACAAGTTCACCATAATCTCCAAAAGAACTACTTCCATGTGCGCCCTGGTTTAGAAGAAGTCTCCCAGCTGATCCTGCCTTGGAACTGACTGAAGTTGGAGAAACAGCCTTTCTTTTATTGTCTATGGAGCTAGCTGACATGAGCTACATCTGAGCTACTGAGCATGTGCGAGTGCAATCAAAGATAGTACAGAAGAAGAAGAAGAAAAGACAACCCTGTCTCACGGCAGTTCGTGTAAATGTACACGTTATTCTTAATCTATTGATACGTGTTCACGGAGACGTTTTTCTCGTTTTTTACGTGTAACTGTTACGTTATTTTCTCGGGGAAAGGACGCCGGGAGGCGGCCGAAAAGGTCGCTCGGTAAGCCGGGAGGCGCCCGGGGAAAGGACGCCGGGAGGCCCCCGGGGAAAGGACGCCGGGAGGCGGCCGAAAAGGTCGGCCAAAACAACGGCACGGGTCGCCACTCGCGATCGGGGAAATGAGGCGCCACACGCCGGCCAGAACAACGGCACGGGCCGCCACTCGCGGGCCGCCACTCGCAGGACACGGGAAAGGAAACGCCACAATAACGAGACGGTTGGGGTTAGGGAAAAAAAAGAACGGGGAAAGGATCCGTCACACGCGGGACACGCCGACAAAGGAACTGCAACACGCGGGACAAAGGTACTGCCACACACGGGGCGCGATCCCCGGTCTCCGGTGTGAAAGTCCTGTGTTGTTTGACCCGTCCACCACCCCGACCAACCTCCCTACGCGGATTTTCGGCTTTTTATATTACTCCCTACAATTTCGTTCTGTGGCCACGTAATATGCTGCCCATTGAAATACATTGGTTCACATTTTCGTGTTGTCCACGACGTAAAAAACGACAAAAACGTCTCCGTGAACACGAATCAATAGATTAAGAATAACGTGTACATTTACACGAACTTCCATGAGACCGGGCTGAAAAAGAGGTATCACTCTGTAGCTAAAACAGAGACCTGAACACAGGAGCTGCAGCAATGTGCAGTACAACAAAAATATCGTATTTTTTGAAAATTAAACCATGTAAACCTATTCTGGTACAACCTTAAAATACAATTATGAACCTGAAAATGAGCATAATATGGGCGCTTTAAAGCATGTAAAACTATTGCAGTGGACCCCAAGAGTACAAATATGACGCTGAAAGGGGCTCTTTAAGATTTTTCCCATTTCAAATAGCAGAAATAATAGAAATTCTATTTGTGGCGGTTAATGTTGATATTCTGGCGGGCCACCACGAATAAATCAATGTATGGGAAACACTCCGATCAGTGACTGGGGGGAAAACATGACTTCTGTTACTGTGATTCAGCCATTTTCTGTCATCCATCCTTCAAGCCTTCCTCCCAATGTTATTATAATTATTATTACTAGTGCAGTGCCCGTTGAAAATGTGCCTGTTTGGAACGGGCCGATTGCTTGTCCTGTGGTGTTGCTGCTTGTAGAATTCATCAAAACCAAATTGTACCCCAAAATTACTTACAGAAGGACCCCAAACCATTTCATATGCAACTCCCCTGTATAGCCTACTACTGATTTACCTGACAGAGAACGTTGCAGATTCAGAACGTAATCACAAAATATCACAATGACAATGTGGAGTAATCAGACATTAGCGTCATGGACTCATGGCAGTGCACTACCCACCCGGCCCGTTATGAGAGCTAATCAGCACCTTTCTGCATTCATCAACCACCAGAACCGGACTGTGTGTGTGTGTGTGTGTGCGCAGAGAGAGAGAGAGAGAGAGAGCGAGAGAGAGAGAGAGAGAGAGAGAGTATACAATCAAGTACACCAATGTCTGAACTTGGGGCGATCAAAGAGATGCTCCACACCCTGTGTAACAGATTACTGCAAACATGAGGTACAGGGATACCATAGATAACACACACACACACACACACACAGAGTAATTGGTTACAGCAGGTTAGCCTCTTTTTTTTTTTTTTAAATGTATTTTCTTTTTTTTTTTTTGGTTTCGTTTTATTCATTTTTTAGTTGAATTTCTGTATTTTTTCTCAAAAATGAAATCTTTAAAAATAAGCTTTTGGAATATTCAGGGTGTACTCTAGTACATTTGGTCTTAAGACCACAGAACCTATCTTTAATAACGTAAATTATGTTGATATTTTAATTCTGTTAGAAACGTGGTGTCGATCTGATACAATCGCCCAATGTCCCTCAGGCTACAGTGAAATTACAGTTCCTTCACTTAAACTGAGCACAGTACACCGTGGCAGAGACTCTGGAGGAATATTAATCTGGCTTAAAGCTGATCTCACCAATCACATCAGCACGGTCAAACAAAACAAAAACCACATTTGGTTGAAAATTAATAAAGACGTGGGCATTTGTGACGTAGATTTATATCTGTGTGCAATATACACCCCTCCATCAGAGTCCCCATACCATGACGAAGACTTCTACAGCTCTCTACAGACAGAGATTTGCCAGTTTCAAGCCCAAGGCAAAATACTTCTGTGTGGGGACTTCAACGCACGAACAGGCTCAGAATCTGACTGTATAGACCACACAGGAGATAAGGATGTTTTCAGACCGTCACTTTTGACCCCCATAACTACAGTCATGAGGAACAACCCTGACAAAACAATATATAGAAATGGGAAAGAGTTAGTGCATCTCTGTAGAGCCTCAGGCCTGTATATATTACATGGGAGGTTCAGAGGAGACAGTCTGGGACGAACAGTAGTTCAGCTCTTGGTAAAAGTGTAGTTGACTATGCCATCTCAGACATGGACCCCTCCTCATTCAGTGCTTTCACTGTACGAGCACAGCCCCCCTCTCAGATCACAGCCAAAGACATATGTACTCGAAAAAAAACAGAGATACTACTAAGAAACAGCCAAGTAAACTATACAATCTAAATCAGGCATACAAATGGACTCCAAACAGTAATGAACAATTTACACACACTTTGAACTCTAATGAAATAAAACATGCAATAAACACATTCAACATAGTCCACTATCAAAATACCTCTGAAGGCGTTAACAAAGCAACAAAAGACATTACCCATATCTTCCAAAACGCTGCATTAAATGCCAAACTTGGGAAAACAAAAGGAAAACACCTTAACAGTGAACAAAAAACCTCTGACCAAAAATGGTTTGACAGTGAATGTAAAGAAATGAGGAAACATTTAAGACAGCTATCAAACCAAAAACACAGAAACCAACATGACCCAACACTACAACATGAATACTTTGAAACTCTGAAACAATATAAACAGACCATAAGACTAAAGAAATTCTACCATACCAATCAAACACTTCAGGAGATTGAAAACGCAGTAGGACAGGGTCAGTTCTGGGACATGTTGAACAGTTTAGAAACCACAAAGCCACAACAATTGGCAATACAAGATGGAGACATCTGGAAAAATACTTCAGTGACCTTTACAAAAGTATCCCACCTGAAGACCTGAACATAAACCAAATTGATATTAAATCAAAATTAGACAATCTTGAATCAGCCATCAAAACTAACCAAAATCCATTAGATTATCCAATTACACAAAAAGAGTTAACAGACAAACTGAAAACTCTTAAATCAAGAAAAGCTTGTGGCACAGATTGCATAAAAAATGAAATGCTGAAAAACAGTACCCCAGAGTTACAAATTGCAATTGTTAAACTGTTCAACATGGTGCTGACATCTGGCTGCTTTCCTGATGTCTGGAACCAGGGGCTGATCACCCCAATCCACAAAAATGGAAATAAATCAGACCCTAATAACTACAGAGGGATCTGTGTCAACAGCAACCTTGGGAAAATTTTCTGTAGTATCCTAAATTCAAGGATACTAACCTTTATTCAAGAAAAAAAACATACTTAGTAAATTCCAAATTGGCTTTCTTCCAAGTTACAGAACCTCCGATCATATATACACCTTACATACTTTAATTGACAAACATGTCCACCAAAAAAAGGGAGGGAAAATATTTGCTTGTTTCATCGACTTTAAAAAAGCCTTTGACTCCATTTGGCATGAAGGACTTTTCTTCAAAATCCTTCAAAGTGGAATAGGTGGCAAGGTATATGACCTTATCAAATATATGTACAAGCACAATCAATGTGCTGTGAAAATTAATTAATTAATTAATTAATAATCAAAGAACAGAATATTTTACCCAAGGACGCGGTGTGAAGCAAGGATGCTGTATAATTCCTGCATTATTCAACCTAAATGAACTTGCAGACCAATTGGACCGATCAGCAGCTCCAGGCCTCACACTCTTAGACACAGAGATTAAATACCTGCTTTATGCAGATGACCTTATTTTGTTGTCTCCAACAAGAGATGGTCTTCAACATAACCTGTCCATCCTGGAACAATACTGCCATAACTGGGCATTGGAGGTCAATTTCAAGAAAACTCAAATTATGATCTTTCAAAAAAAGGCCAGATGTCTTGAAACCAAATAGCATTTTACTTTGAATAACACCCAAATTAAACACACACAAAATTATACTTACCTTGGTCTGACCATATCTGCATCAGGGAATTTCAATAAAGCCATACATTCACTTAAAGAAAAAGCATGCACGGCAATGTATGCATTAAAAACCAAGCTGTTCAGCATTAACATCCCAATTAGAATCTGGACTAAAATATTTGATAGTGTAATTGTACCGATAGCACTTTATGGAAGTGAAATTTGGGGCCCACCCAGTAGATTGGAGCATGACTCCTCGGAGAAGCACCCGATAGAGACCCTACACACAGAATTCTGTAGAAGAATTCTAAATGTTCAAAGGAAAACCCCAAATAACGCCTGTCGAGCAGAACTGGGACGTTTCCCATTATTGCTAAATATACAGAAACCAGCTATTACATTTTGGACACATCTTAATTTAAGCCAAAAAGACACAGTTCATTTTAAAGCACTAAAAACGCAAGAGCTGAATCCTGAAAACAGTGCCCTCAGTCAGCTGATGGTGAAGCTAACTAACCAGAAACAGTCCCCTCAGTCAGCTGATGGTGAAGCTAACTAACCAGAAACAGTCCCCTCAGTCAGCTGATGGTGAAGCTAACTAACCAGAAACAGTCCCCTCAGTCAGCTGACGGTGAAGCTAACTAACCAGGCTCCCATCAGCAATGGTTCAAAACAACACAACAGAACTAAACAGATTATGAACCATTCAAAAGATCAATATTTAGAACATTGGAAAAGTCAAACAAAAACACAAAGTAGACTAAATTGTTATTTGACTCTTAACAGAGAATATAAACTGGCTGAATATCTGCACACTCTCAGAGATCCTGACTAAATACAGGCTCAGTGACCACCAAGTGGGTCAGACAGACAGGAAGACTCAGACAGACATGTCAGAGAGAGAGAGACAGGCTCAGTGACCACCAAGTGGGTCAGACAGACAGGTCAGAGAGAGAGAGACAGGCTCAGTGACCACCAACCGGGTCAGACAGACAGGTCAGAGAGAGAGAGACAGGCTCAGTGACCACCAACTGGCCGTAGAGACAGGAAGACCCAGGCAGACATGGCTGCCCAGAGAGGAGTGTATGATTGCTCACTGGTCAACAGGGGAGATAGAAACAGAGATACACTTCCTCCTCCACTGTTAAACACTTTGGAAAAATAGCCAACAAAATAGCAAATGTCCCAATGTTAAGATGAGAAGAGAAGCTGGTAGTCCTCCTAGGAGAAGGGACAGCAGCTCCACTGGCAGCTAAATATGGATCTGCCTGCCACAACCTGAGGGACTCACTACTATAAGATTGTAAAAACTGTTATGTAATTGTTTTGTAAGGTAGTATGTTGTATGTTTATGACACTGTATAGAATATATGTGACACATACTGTATGTATTTAATATGTGATATGTACTATATGTATTTTCTGTAAACTGCTTTGGCAACATGTTTTCTTTGTTCATGCCAATAAAGCAAATTGAATTGAATTGAGAGAGAGAGAGAGAGAGAGAGAGAGAGAGAGAGAGAGAGAGAGAGAGAGAGAGACAGACAGTGTTTTCTCATGTCGGATGGTTAACAAATTTAACATTTCAGCAGAGGTGTTAATTTCCATGCATTAGTGGTTTGACAGTTAACGGTGTAGTAGGGGATTTGATTCGCGCGGGTATTTTGGCGACGGTAATGTTATTAGTTAGCAGTAGACTTAATTAACCCGGGGTGAGTCTGATGAAAACTGATGTGTCTGCCCGGTTCAGCTCTGAGATTTTCTCTCATTGCACAACGCTGTGAAGGAATAATCTCTGAGGTTACTTTATATTCTGCCTCTGGTTAGAAGTTGTGAATGTAGGCTACAGCTCACAGCAACTTAATACTATACCGTATATAGTGTCTGGCTTTTGTTTGATATTTAGTGTTGGCAAATGGCATTTTGTTGAGTTTCCTCTTAGGGAAAAAATAGACACAGAAAAGAGTAGCGCCTTTTTTTTGCCAACCTTATTCCATTATTCTTTTACCGATATATATTTTACGATATCTTTTGCATTTCTAATCCAAACAACGTAAAACTCGGCCCGCACTTACTCGTGCCGGTAGCAAGACACCTGAGATATGCAAATCACACACACACACACACACACACACACACACACACACACACACACTGTAGGATTTAGTCTAAAATGTGACCGATGACCGGTCTGGCCCTAAAAAGGCCAGACTTAAGAAGAATTCCGGCCAATTTTTACGTTAATCTTGATCGCTATAGCTACGCGAGTACTTTCGATAGAAAAAACCCCGACCCGAATCAGTGCAGGTAACACGGAGAAGCTGCAGCTACGTACTACAAGCGTCCCCTGAGCTAAAACGGCAGTGCTCGGGGCAAGTTTTAGAGTGCCTTTGTGCCTCTTAACAGACACAAAATGCAATTAATATGTCTGTGCCACATGAACAGGGCCCTTACGTGTCAACAAGATGCGTTTTCAACTCAGACATTGTTTAAATTCACCTACCCTGGTCCCTGTCTCGATCCTGCCGGTAGCTAGCTTGCCCTGCTAGCTGATAGCCGTTAGCTGCTAGCTGCCGTTTGGTGAGTGTATTCAGCCAGGCATCTGTAATAATCATCCCAATAAAAATCCACGGAGGGGTGGTGGTGTGGCTATGTCCTCCAGAGGACAGGTCATGTCACGTCTTGAAATGTATTCTCCCCTAAAAAAACAGTAGTGCGGTAGTAGCTGTTAGCTGCTAGCTGCCCTCCGGTGAGTGTGTACAGCCAGATAGCTGTTAGCCGTTAGCTGCTAGCTGGAGAGTGTATTCAGCCAGGCATCTGTAATAATCATCCCAATAAAAATCCACGGAGCGCCCGGTGGGCTGGTGGATGTCCTGCATAGGACAGATCATGCCTTCGCAGCGAAATGTTTAGATTATTTCCCCCTCAAAATAGGTAATTGAGCACTGTAGTGGTTATGACCATATCAGTGACTATGTAACTACATGGAAACGTGATAAACGATGTCTGTGGCTTGCACAGTAATAGCGTTACTGAAGCTTAGCTGTTGCATCGCGTTGTCTCCTGGGAATTCAGTTGTAGCAGAAAAAGGTAAACAGTAGTGTGCAGATTGGAGCGTAGTGTGTGAAGAGTGAAAAGCGGAGTTGTTTATAAGGGAAGAAGCTTGGAGTATGAAGAATATAGCAGATATACAACACACGGAAGAGCCTTTTGAGTTTGATGGTCGTCCTTATTTATTCGAACCCGAGTATACAGGCGAAGAACTAGCCTCAAGAGTTGGAAAGAACGAGACTGACAGACAGAGGGGAAACAGGCAGATGAACTTGCTGCTCCAAGCACAAGCTAAAGCTAGCCTTCAGTAACTGGTGGACATAGCCACACCACCGGGCGGATTTTTATTGGGATGATTATCACAGATACCTGGCGGAATACACTCACCGGACGGCAGCTAGCAGCTAACGGCTAACAATTATCTGGCTGTACACACTCACCGGAGGGCAGCTAGCAGCTAACAGCTACTACCGCATTACTGTTTTTTTAGGGGGGAATACATTTCAAGACGTGACATGACCTGTCCTCTGGAGGACATAGCCACACCACCACCCCTCCGTGGATTGTTATTGGGATGATTATCACAGAAGCCTGTCTGAATACACTCACCGGACGGCAGCTAGCAGTTAACGGCTATCAGCTAGCAGGGCAAGCTAGCTACCGGCAGGATCGAGACAGGGACCAGGGTAGGTGAATTTAAACAATGTCTGAGTTGAAAACGCATCTTGTTGACACGTAAGGGCCCTGTTCATGTGACACAGACATATTAATTGCATTTTGTGTCTGTTAAGAGGCACAAAGGCACTCTAAAACTTGCCCCGAGCACTACCGTTTTAGCTCAGGGGACGCTTGTAGTACGTAGCTGCAGCTTCTCCGTGTTACCTGCACTGATTCGGGTCGGGGTTTTTTCTATCGAAAGTACTCGCTTAGCTATAGCGATCAAGATTAACGTAAAAATTGGCCGGAATTCTCCTTTAATCTGACTCCAATTCTATGGTCACTGAATAGTGTTCGTTTACTAGTAGATCAGAGAAATAGACTCAAGATTCAAAATAAGACTCAAGATTCATCCAGTTAAAGTTAATAACAAGCTTTAGTGAATGATATTTGCAAAATACAATAAACTTGTGCACAAGGATCAGATTACTTCAAGGCAAAACAGCCTATCGCTAAAACCTAGCAAACAGACAGAGTTTCCCCCAGCATCTGATGCCGGCTAACCCAGAACCTTTACTTTTTATTCCCTCTCTCTGCTTCATCCGTCTAACAATATGTATCACATTGTATAAACGAATGACCTCGACTTCTCATTCTCAGCTCATAAAGACAGACTGCTATTGTTAAATTTGAACCTCTGTGTTTTTTTAATCTCCTTCAAATTTACGGAGTTCTCCAAGAGTCAGGTCATTCCACTATACTTTGTGTCACATATCACGTGCTTACAAAACACTGACCTTGTTGCCTGTTCCCCCCTTGATCAGAGAAGACCTTTTCATTTCAGGCATTATCTCACCCTACTTTTGTAATGTCAAATCACTGTAGAACCAGATGGCCTCTCAAAACCCAGGGAAACGAGACAACAAGGTCAAAATCATGAACTCTACAATCCTGTTAGCTTACTCTCACAAATATATTCTAACAACACACACAGACAGACAGACGTTCCTGCAATTTATAGATAGATTGTTACAAAGACAATGTCACATTAGTTGGCTATGCTAAGCAAAGTAATAGCATTTCCGCTCTAAAACGGAAGTAATATTACAAAATAACAGAATGCGAAAGTGGCCTAGTTCAGCCAAAGAATAAGGTCAATACTATGACTTTCATGAAAAACTTTCATCATACTACAGACTTTTTATAACTTTTTTCGAAATACTATACTATTACTTTTTTCAACATACTATACTATGGCTTTTATCCCTTCATTCAACATTCTACAC
Source organism: Perca fluviatilis (assembly GCF_010015445.1). Classification (NCBI taxonomy): domain Eukaryota; kingdom Metazoa; phylum Chordata; class Actinopteri; order Perciformes; family Percidae; genus Perca; species Perca fluviatilis. The sequence goes on from NC_053128.1 coordinate 710,142, forward strand.
TGACTTTTTATCAATGAGGTACCTCAATGCAAACAGCAAGTCACAGCAATCCTCACAGCAAAATGGTGCAGTCTATATCGTGTCCCTGTGCAATTACTAGTGATGGCGAACTGAAGCTTTCTGAACCAGTGAAGCTTTCAATCCAATTGTATCGAAAAAAGGTCAATACTCGAAGCTTCAGAACTCTATGAGGACATCTAGTGGTGAAAGGAAGAATAGCACTGTGTCACAAACTGTTTCACAGATGCTCCTGGGACGCGTTGTTATGTCCCAGTGTATTGTTTGTTAATTGTATAAATAAAAATATGAGATCATGACAAAAATAAAACAGTTTCACAGATATTAGGCATGAATGTCTACATTTTGAGTATGAATTCATGAATAAATAAATAATGACATAAATAACTAAGCCTATTTGTGACCTTGCATCAATGAAATGTCATTGCCTTCTCCACAAAATAAAACTATAAAGTTAGGATTTTGGTTGTGAACGTTTCTTGTGTTTGTAAACAAATACATCAATTTTGGAGGGAAATTAATGCAGAACAGACATTGTACACACGTTTCTGTGATTATATTAACATGAATTTCAAAACTCCGCACCAAGATTATGTATTATTTTTATTCAGAAACTCAATTGTCTGTCTTGTAAAACCGAAAATACAAATAAAAAAATCATTAAAATCATGAACTCAGGTGACGACGGGAGCTGGCTGCAGGATGACTCAATTAAAAACCACCATGAACAGTTTTTTAATGTTCAATCAGACTATAACTACTCTAGAGTCTGCTCTTGAGACTTTGCTCTAATTTTCGGGACACCAGAATTTGGGACACCTGCTTGGATTTCGGAACTGTCCCGAATTTTTCGGGACGTCTGGTCACCGTATTTGGGACAGTGATGGTGCTTATGGACAATAACAGTGCTCGTGGACAGGTCAGGGGGATATTATTGTGCTTGGTGACAAATGTGTGTGGGAATAGACATCAAATGTCATTTTTATTCAGAAACATAATTATTTCCACTGTTCCAGGGCTGAGCCTATTTCTTTTCTTACCTGCATAAACTCTCTACTCACTATAAACTTTCTATGAACTCTCTACTCGCTATAATAATCTCTATAATAATCTCTCTATATTCACTAACCCTCCTGACTCTCCTACTGCAACAACCCACAAATACGCGCCCTGTGTCGCACTATTTTTAAAGCTTTGAATTCAACTTCGAAGCAGTCACGTGGGTGTGTGTGAAACGAAGCTTCGGACGTCACTGGTCACGTGATTATCTCAAAACGAATCAAGCTCCGATACAAAGCTTCATTCCAAATTGGTTCATTTCTTCGATACATGCCTCGAAGCAGGAGGTTCACGGGCAACATCACTAGCAATTACTCACATGCAAAAACAGTGAAGGAACCTCACCATGGGTGCCTAGCCGCCAAACAAGATGGCAACCTGCTCTAAAAGAAATAAATTATTCAATTCAATTCAATTTTATTTATAGTATCAAATCATAACAAGAGTTATCTCGAGTCACTTTACAGATAGAGTAGTTCTAGACCACACTCTATAATTTATAAAGTCCCAACAAGTTTTTGTAATTCCAAGAGCAAGCATAGTGCGACGGTGCGACAGTGGCGAGGAAAAACTCCCTTTTAGGAAGAAACCTGGGACAGACCCAGGCTCTTGGAAGGCGGTGTCTGACGGGACAGACCCAGGCTCTTGGAAGGCGGTGTCTGACGGGACAGACCCAGGCTCTTGGAAGGCGGTGTCTGACGGGCTGTGTGATGTAACAGTCACAATAAAGATAAAGGAACAGTGACTAAAAATGATAGTCGTAGTAGTTCATGTCATAGCAGGGCACTGCAGGGCGTTACAGGATGTAGCATGGCACAGCAGAGCATAGCTGGACGTAGCAGGGCGCAGCAGGAAAAAGAAACATAAGGACTCTGGGGAGTTTACTCCCCAAGGATCTTGCAGAGAAAGGGGACATTAGAGATAGGTCTATACTTGGCTAAGACTTCAGGATCGAGGGTGGGTTTTTTCAGAAGAGGTTTTATCATAGCTACTTTAAATGACTGCGGTACATAACCTGTTAATAAAGACATATTAATCATATCTAGTAATGAGGTGTTAATTACGGGTAACGCTTCTTTAAGCAGCCTCGTTGGGATGGGGTCTAAGAGACAGGTAGAAGGCTTAGCTGAGGATAATTTTACCATTAATTGTTGAAGGTCTATAGGATAAAAGCAGTCTAAGTATATTTCAGTTTTTGTCGTTCTTTCTAGTAGTCCTGTATTTAAAGGTGAAACGTTGGAAGTTGAGGGCAAAAGGTGATGAATTTTATCTCTAATTGTTATAATTATTTCATTAAAGAAGCTCATGAAGTCATCACTACTCAGAGCTAGAGGAATAGATGGCTCAGTAGAGCTGTGACTCTCTGTCAGCCTGGCTACAGTGCTGAAAAGAAACCTTGGGTTGTTCCTATTTTCTTCTATTAGTGATGAGTAATAGTCTGATCTGGCCTTTCTTAGGGCCTTCCTATAGGTTTTCAGACAGTCTTGCCAATCTAAACGAGATTCTTCCAGTTTGGTGGAACGCCATTTACTTTCAAGTTTTCGCGTGATTTGTTTCAATTTGCGAGTTTGGGAGTTATACCAAGGTGCTAGTTTCCTTTGCTTCATCATCTTCTTTTTGAGGGGAGCAACACAGTCTAAGGTCGTCTGTAGGCAGGTCGTAGCACCGTCTACAAAATTATCAATTTGGGAGGGACTAAAGTTAAAGCCCATGTTGCAGGTTAACCACCACTGTTGATTAATAGGTACATATAGCACTCAATATATGTATATCATTGTTAAAAATGTCTGCAAATAGTGTTAAAGGCCCGTTTTTGTCAGTTTTTTGTCGTTTTTGGTATTAGTGGGTTTTTTTACGTAATTCGGTGATGACGTCACGTTGGGGAGACGTGCATCAGCCTAGTACTAGAACTATGGTGACTGACTGGGATGAGGAAGAGGTGTTTTTACTGTCAGTGAATAGCACCAAGTGAAAGTCAACGTTTTATTCATATCTAGTGACAGTGATCATGTCGTTAGTTCAGATAAGTACCGATAAACTTATCTAGATCTAGAAAATCGAAGGCATCATGCTAGCTATGGGCTAACTTGCCAGTCCCACCTGTGAAATCCTCCGACGGTTGTAAACACATATTGATTAGATATCTCACGTTTTGATGGTAGCCTACTACCTCCAGTAACAACATATTTGCCTGGTGTTTATTTATTACTTGGACGGGGATGCTGTTCAGCTTTTCACAAGTTTAGACAGCTAGCTAACGCTACGCCGACGTTTTGCTAACGTTAGTGCAACAGCGTTAGCCTAGACGGCTCGGTAAATATTACGACTGCCTTCGGAGTTTCCTATATCTGCGTCCACGTTGTCAACATAATGGTGTAGACACATATAGCCGACGGGCGACCGTTGACAGAAAACACCGTCGATATGATCAGTCGCGTCCCCGAGGTCCAAAAAACTGCCACAGAACAGACCACGTTCTGCGTCCATGTTGTCAACATAAGACCTGTGGTGTTAGTGCTCCTTTTGTACCATAACTTTATTGAATGAAACGTTAAACTTCGCTCCTACGAGATGGGTGAGTATTTGTTAGTTACACACAAAGCTAACTGGCTATAGTTAGCATGTACGTATTCTAGCAGACATTAACTAACGTTGCATAGCCAGCCAGCAGCTTCGGCAGTAGTTTCGGCGAGCTAACCACGACAGCTAACACATCCATGTGTCTCCATTTCAAATATCGCTGCAGATTGACTGCTTTTAGCAGCAGAGGTTGATTGTGGGCGATATACTGTCGTGGTTAGCTCGCTGAAACTACTGACGATTGCCGAAATTGCTGTCTGGCTACGCAACGTTAGCTAATCCCGCTAGCATTCGTACAGGCTAACTATAGCCAGTTAGCTTTGTGTGTAATGTTACAAAAAAAAGACCTAGCTATCTCGTAGGAGCTAAGCTTAATATTTCATTCAATGAAAGTATGAGAAAAAAAAAGGAGCCCTAACGCCACATGTCTTGTGTTGACAACGTGGACGCAGCTCCGAAGGCAGTTGTAATACCGGTATTTAACTAGCTAGCAGTCTAGGCTAACGCTGTTGCGCTAACGTTAGCAAACGTCGGCGTAGCGTTAGCTAGCTGTCTAAACTGGTGAAAACCCGAACAGCATCCCCGTCCAAACTGTGTTTCACTTTCCCTCCAATATTATTATACACATAATAAAGACACATTGACTCGGTCGAGACCAAAAGCCATATTTTGCCAGACCAGTGCCAGAAACCGTGACCGTGACAGTGAACCGAGACAGGGCTTTCGCCTGTCATCTCCCCAACGTGACGTCATGCAATGCATTGTGGGGGAAAGGAGAAACCGCTGTAAAATAGTACTACTTTTTCGTATTTCATTCAGTTTTGTGATATCCATTGTATTTGATGTTGTTGGGTAAAAGTTTAAATGTTTATTACCAACAAGCAAATTGCTAAAATTCGTTAGAAAATAAACCCTGCAACATGGGCTTTAACATAAATGTCCTCTGTTATGTTAAGGCATGGCATTGAGTTAAATGCTGGCAGGACAATGCATGCCAAACAAACTAAATGAACACAAGCTAAAGACAAAGAAAATAAGATAACCACAGGGCAGAACAGAACAGAACTTAACCAAACAAGAAAACTAAGAAACGGGCAATCAGGGCAAAACTAGAACTAGGGCAATTAAGGCAAAATTAGAACGAGGGCAATTAGGGCAAAACAGCAGTAATTTAAGGCCATGAGGAACCACCACTGAGATGGGACAATAAAAAGGAACCAAATCATCTCCCAGGGCAGGTTTTTTTTCTTTTTGACAAAATGTAAATAAAGAACTGTCACAAAAACATACTTTCCAATGTTTTGGCCTCACTCTCACGAATCACAAGGTTATGAAGTCTTGGTGATATTTTTGCAATGTAGTTTAACATTAGACCGAGATGTCCTCTCCTGTGCTGCTGCTGGGGCATTTGGGTTAAGTGGCATCGGCACATGCAGTTCAACATCACGTCTCCTTAAGTCCTCTAATATTTCCTCATTTATGTCATCAACACATCCATGATTCATGGAAATGTTGTGTAAGAAAAGGTCATATTTTTACTTTTTGGACATAATATACTATGACGTTTTTAAAGAAACACTATGTAACTTTTAGCTGCAGCTAACGTAGACAACGTGTAGGGGGACTGTCCCCCTACACGTTGTCTCATTGGAACTACAGCTGCAGCTAAAAGTTACATAGTGTTTCTTTAATCACTTTTTCCGACATACTATAATATGATTATTTTTTGGGGCTTTTCCGCCTTTAATCGATAGGACAGCTAGGTGAGAAAAGGGAGAGAGAGGGGAAGACATGCAGGAAATTGTCACAGATCAGACTTGAACCCTGGACCTCTGCGTCGAGGCACAAACCTCTCAGTATACTCTATGTCCTCCTGCTCTACCCACTGATCCAACCCGGCCACTACTATGACTTTTTCAGACATACTATACTATGGCTTTTTATCACTTTTTGAACATAATAAAGTATGACTTTTTTCGACATACTATACCATGTCTTTATATCATTATTTTCGACATACTATACTATGACTTTATCAAATTTTTTGACATACTATACTATGACTTTTTTTAATCATTTTTTTGACATACTATACAATGACTTTTTTGTGTTTCTTTGACATACTATACTATGACATTTTTTATGATTTTCTTAACATTTCAACATACTATAATATAACTTTTTTTCATAATTCATCACCATACACCATTCAGATTTTTCATGACCTTTTTCCGACTATGGATTTATGACTTTTTGATGATTTTTTGGACATACATTTCTTATGGCAGATTATAAATGAGAATAATGGAGAAGAAAGTGTGAACAAATACAGGACATTTGACTCCAGGTTTATTGTTGGTCTTACATAGAAAGTACATACACAGGATTGTAAACCGTAATACAGTGGTGCAGGGCCTGTTTCCCGATCAGAGGAGTACACGTCCCGGGTGGAGGGAAGGTTGGTCCAATGTCTTCCTCTGCTGTCCTGACCGTCCGTTGCAGTCTGTTCCTGTTACTACTAATGACAGCCACGAATCATAATCTTTTGACATTTTTCATTCTGTGTTTCAAATAAATGAAAGGTTTCGTTGCTTTGACTCCTTGTGTTGCCTCACATTATTATGTCAACATACAGTACTATACTATGACTTTTTTATGATTATTACGACATACTATACTATGACTTTTTATTATTATTGCCACACACTATACTATGATATTGTAATAAAATGTTGCTACTTAATCCATAAGGAGTTTATTTCTAAAACATCTGAAAGAAAAAATACAGCAGCGTGTAAATTCTGCGTGTAACGCTGACTGACCTCTTTATCAGCACTTAGGAAGTGTTAGTGATGCTAGCGAAGCTAACGTTATCAATCACAAAAACAAAGGGAAATTCCTACACATAAAATTCTCCACTGTAATACCTTTTGATTATTTTATCAAAGCATTTCTCATGATACACTTATGGCAATAAAAGATGTGGATCTTTCAGATCAATTTGAGGAGTGCCTCTGGTTAGTATTTTGCACATTTTATCGTGTGGGACTCTCACTGGTCTTGTCTTGGTCTCGATACGCTCTGGTCTTGGTGATGACTTGGGCTCACTTGTCTTCACTACAACACCGTATGTGAACAGCCTTGAGACAGACAAGCCTGCTGGCGGACTCTGAAAACAAAAGAACTGGACGAGTCTGAAGATAAACTTCCTCTGATGACACGACACTCTTCAGATCTCTTTAATAACGCTAAAACTTTTTCTGTCCTTTTGTCAAAGATAAATCAGTAAAAAAAACAGATTCAGTTAATTAATCTGAATATTTCCTGCATTTATATTTATATCAATCTACAAAAGAAATCGTTTTTTATGAAACTGTCATATACACATACACACAACATACGGTGTTCCTCGATGAAAGTCCAGAGGATTTATTTTTTTCATAGCTCCAAGTCTTGTCTACTGGCCAGTCCTGTCTACTTGGAGCAGATGACCAATCATAGAAGGCCGGCTTAGAGTTGCGTAATACTTAGCCGAAAGTAGAAAAAAACTGTTGAAACCGGACCGTTCAGAATAGTTTTAGCTCACAGGGATTTCTCTAAAATACGCTTACCTCATTATTTGAATTATTTGGCCACTTTAACATGAAAATCTGGCATTATAACATTGTAGAAATTACAGAAAACACGGAAAAGCATAATATGTCCAAAGCTCATTTGGTTATGGCTCCTAGATACATAGCAGAGATGTTGGACCCATGTGAGCCAGTTTGCAGCCTTAGATCCTTGGGCGGGGCCCTTCTGGCCATTCCAGAGTCGAGGGTTAAATCTAAAGGTGACCATGCTTTGCGCGCAATCTCAACTTCATTACAATCCTCTTGTTATAAACAAACGCAACCCTTGTGTAGGATACACGTAGGGTACAGATTTGATCATTGGCAAATTATCAAATGTGTTTTATCAATATTAATAAAGTTATGAATATGGTTATTAATAACTTCATCAACTCGACAAACAATCAAAACGGGGCACCACCCTGCAAGTCAGGGACCAATAATCAAACTGTGGAACAGTCTAATTTCTGTAAAAATCCTTTAAAAGGAATTAAAGGAAAGGGTGATTTCGAGCGCGGACCCGTTCGACCAGCAATTATTACAACAAGTACACAAATAATCACCAGCAACTGCTAATCAAGTATAATCGAATTTATTAACGTCACAATTATCAGTAGCTAATCAATAATCCTTCAATAATAAAACGTATATACCTTTTACAATATCACAACCAAACAAAGCAAAAACAAAAGCAGCATGTCATGGACACGTCTGTGTCTGTGTGTGTGTGGGCGTGTGTGAGAGAGAGTGAGTGTGTGTGTGTAAGGGTGAATGGAAGTGGAGGGGCGGTGTCGAAATGTAGTTCTAACACAAAAACGACTCCCAAAATGGCTACTCCTGTGAGCTGCACAAAACTATTTAGCCTCAAGAGGGCGGTAGTGGTGCTGGGTGCACGAGGAGGGGTCATTGACATATATATAATGGACCAATAGATCCCGTTGCTCTGGACGGAGACCAGTGAAGGCTATTAGAAGCACTTTTGCGGTGATCCCTTGCTTTACTGCGCAGCCTCCAACTGACGGAGACAATGTAAATGTGACGTGAGCAACCTGTCTGAAAGTGTGAAGTCTTCTGGTAGCTTTGCCGAGAGAAATCTCAATCATTCCCAATCTTACAGAGACGGAGAGTGTAGGTATATGTAAGGAGATAACATAAGCACAGGCTAATTATTGCTAACTAACATGCTAGTTAACATTAGTAATTAAACCTAAACAGCTAATATAAGTCGAAACTGCCTGCAAGCTTCTCCTGTACTATACGGTAATTCCTCTACTGTGCGACAGTAAGTCACTTGGTTATGACACAATCATTAGCCTATTTTTACAAAAACGTCTGCGTTGTACGTGAGGTACAAGGTAATGGAGCCTTTTATACATTGTCGTGTTTCTTTAGAAATAAACAATGGACAAATAGAGTCTTTAAACGCTTCAGATGTAAAGTTATTCGCAGTCAAGTGACGTAAAAAAAAATGGTGGTCAGTGGAATGCTAACAGGAGGTGATACCTTTGTAGCAACAAAATGGCGCCATCGGAGGTTCGAGTTCTGAAGCGAAGCTTACCCATTGGGAGGGGTTGAAAAGGTCGAGGGGGTTGCTAGGCAACGCGCACGCTTAACCCAGCCCTCGTCATGTGTTTTAGCTCCGTACAAACGTAAGCAGACCCCACGTGGTTAAGCTAGCAGCGTTAGCTCGGGAGCTACGTGGCTAGCTTGTGTCCGTGTTAGTAAAAGGAACAGAATAAAAGGAGGAAAACACTCTGATCTTAGTTATCAATAATGGCCAACTCCCTCAGCCACCCACACTGTAAAAATTATCAGGGTGGTTCTACTTAAAAATTTAAGTTCAATTGCTGCCTTAAAAATGTGAGTAAAGCCAACATTAAGAATAGTGTTGTTTCAACCCACAAAGTCAGATTATAGAATATGTTTAATTAATGATCATTTATTGTTTGAACTTGATACTGTGATTTAAAACAACTATCAATACTTGCTTCCTCTTGTCAAGCAAAAATACAATTGTATGCTATTTCAACTCACGAAGGTAAGTTAGAGAAGATGTTTAATTAATAATAATTTATTGTTAGAACTTGATACTGTGAGTTAAAACAACCATCTATCTTACATTGTATATTCAAGGAAACTTGCTTCCTTTTGTTAAACAAACATACAATTTTACATTTAATTTCAACTAACTGTATTCATACCAATTGTCTTTTCAAGTTAGGTGTACTCATGTTTTTAAGGCAGCAATTGAACTTATACTTTCAACTTAAGCAGACTAATGTTTTTACTAAAAGATCACACACTGTAATAAATTTCATGGTAGTTTAACTTGGAAATGAAAGTTCACCTTCAGCCTTGAAAATCGAAGTTCACTCAACTTGAAGACTGCTTTTGTTTCAACTTAGAAATTAAAGTTAATGAGGGTGATGTAACTACAGTGTTCTAGTTTTGTTAAAGTTGTTATTTTAGTTGATTTAACTTTTAATTACTTAGTTTAACTTCATACTTTAAGTTAAAACAAATAAATTACTTTCTTTAATAATGCAAGAAACCTTCCTTGCCTAGTATAACAGACAATACTTTTCTGCTTTATTACAACTCACGGTTTAAAGTTACAATAACATAACCACATTTATAGTGGAGATAGTGTGGGTGCTTGGGTGCAGCGCCCCCGGGGCCCCATGCAAAATAGTGGTCCCTCTAAAGCCTCTGATCTTGCATCACTTGTGCTAATGAAGTGACACACTGCAGATTAATAGCTGAAGAAAGCCTATTACTGCTCAAAGTCTAATGCTGCAATACTCCAGCTCTTCTTATCAAACATAACAGTCACTTAACTCATGGTTACAAATGTAAACCAGCACAACAATGACAATTACCAGGCAACAAAACACTACATTCAAGCACCGCGTTTAATAAACGGAATTCAAACAAACAATTCGAACAAATTGCAAACTTTTCAGCAAATTTTAACACAACTCTATTTACCGCCTTGCATCATGGGAATTGACCAGCCAATGAACCAATTGCACCTGACTGCAGTATGTAGATTGGGGTTGGGCTAAATGTGGGCGAGCTGTTTGACTTTTGAAAAGTACTTTTCAAGTACATTTCAATATGAGAAGAGTGAAATGCCAAATTCACAATTCACAAGCCTTTGACAGGTACTCCCTCCTCCCACTAGTGCTTTGTTGTTTGCCACAACACTTGTTATATTTTAGTAGAAATTTGCATAGGCTACATCACTTATCTGCGGTGTATAATCAATTTATTCTGTCCATGCTTTAACTATGCTGTGAAGACAGGTTATTTTAAAATCGAAAGGCAACCATTTTTTGTTGCAACACACACACTTTTTTTTTCAACTGATAACTTACATACCCAAGTTCAATCAACACATACATATCTGATAAAAAATTTAAATAGTGGACCCAATGAATAAATGCAAGTTTAACTTTCAAAAACTCATAAAGTTGAGTTCAAAATCCAAAACTTGTATAAGCGTGTTCAGTTAAAAATAAGAAATAAGTGGACATAACTAAATGGGTCTGTACTTTTTTACAGTGCAGGTCTGGACCCCACGTGTAGTTAGGACAGACTGAGACTTTTGATTTACCGAGGGAAACTTTGGTCATTATAACCACTCCAGTGGCTAACAGCTGATTCACCGCGATTATCTCGCGGACAGAAACTAAACTCCGTGAATGGAGTGATTTAGCAGGTAGCGCTTACGGTTTTTAACCAGCTACTTAACACAACAACCAACAGTATAGCGATCAATTATACATTCACAGAAACAGATTAATAACCAGATATGGGCCAATACATGATTACAATCACAGATCACATTAATGGCAACAAGCGGTAGCGAACCCTTTGCTCATTAATAAACAAAACAAACACACTAGTTCTAACATCTGCCCAGAACTGTGTAAAGCCTTACTGTGTGCGTTGTTTGTCAGTTAATCTCTCGCCAGAGTTTAACGATCCGTTTCGTCCAGAGCAGTGAACGAACACGCGATCCAGGTCGACGATGCAAGAAGAACGGACGTAGTCCCTTTCTTGAATCCGGGGTGATTAAACCCGCTGCAGATGAGGGAATACTCGGCCAGTATTTCCTCGAATCCCCTTTGTATATCAGACAGATATAAAATTGTCCCAGCTCCAACTCGACCAGCGAGGTGATGCTGGCTAGCTAGCCCGGACTAGTGTGCCTCCTGTAGTAACCTGGGTCACCGTGGAAAAGCGAAGAAACACTAGCGCCGACAGCTTTTATCCTCCTCCACCTCCTAGTGCATTCAAAGGCCCAACAGCCAATGGGAAAAGCGCAACCTTATCACAGATGTGAAGCAGTCCTTTGTCTCACCACCAGTCTGCCTTGCCCTCCATGTGTTGAATGTCGAATCTCCATTTTGGGGCTCTGCTTCCAAGTGGCAGCTTGTAGGAGTTTGGTGAAACTGGCTTTGGGATTCACATGTAGGCCAAGATCCTTTGTCTCTGCAGTCAGCTCAATCTGAGCCATTTTTGGTTAAGATCAATGTTTAACCCCCTGCTTGGTCCCAACACTTGCCTCGCTTGCTGGTCAACCATGCAGGATTTGGTGACAGTTCATCCTCCGGCTGAAGGGACAGGACTGGTGTCCTCCTGTATCTGGCAGTGGAACAGTGGCGGAGTGGCTCAGCGATCAAGGTTACAATAATATGTTTATACAATATACAATTATCCTTGTTAAGACGGACATTTTCAGCTTTGTTTTCTCAGCGTTAAGCTGCTATTAGAGACGCAGAGACGCAGGTTTTTAGGGTTGCCTACCTCAGTGCAGGAGGTGGCAGTAACGGAAAAATCAGAAGTGCCGGTACTCAGTAGGCTACCGATGAGTTTCAGCACTGCCTATAAGTGCAATACAATCTCTGTGAGTAGCAAATAAAAACTTTGGCCAGGCCTGCTCCAACAGGCATGAACAAGAACCAATAGCCTATTTCAGTCTGCTCCCATCTGCTGCCATTACGTACATAGCACAAATAGCAAATTGCTACAAACATGCTGAAACTAAAGTTTTTTTCTCTCTTCCAGCGAACACGTGGCTACTTAATATTCACGTGAATTACGTCATCGCACTACACAAGAGTGAATATTAATTTGCTATATGGTCTTTATAGGCTATCTACACTGTTTAACCCAAGTCGGTGCTAAACACAGTTCTATTATGTTTTACAGTGGACAGTTGTAGTTGATTAATAAGATAAAACTTTTTGTTCATGCTGCATTTGGGCAAACTTTCAATTCCCTTTGTATCATGCACTCTGAGTGCTTCAGCATGGCTGCCCCCCTTCTAAAATCAGCCTTATAAAGATGTAAAATTTAAGTTGTACGTATGCCCAAGATAGTTTCTCTTACGTAGCCTAGGTTAAACAGGAACCAGAGATCGATCGTCTCTGTTGCTTGAAGTTCACGGACGTATAGTAGCCTAGCTAAATCTATCTGTGAAAAGTATTTTTTTTAGCAGATATCTAAGTTATAACATGATTGAGTAGGGGTGTAACGATATATCGTGGTACGATTTTTTTTTACTACCACCATATAGGTGCTGACACACATACCACATGGCCGACCATCGGCAGAAAAGCCAGTCGAGATGATCAGTCGCGTCCCCGAGGTCCAAAAAACTGCCTCAGGACACATCAAAAAGACGAGAGGAGACGAGACGTAATACGTCTCCATAACAGCAGGCGGCGCTAATCTGTATTGTTGCCCAAGAAATGACAACCGGCAGCTGATTGGACGAATGCGTCACATGGGTTTGTTTTCTTCGGAAATTCAGAGCCAGACTGTCATGGCGGCCGTTCAGAATACGATCTCATATTGTACTAAAATAGTTCACTGAAACGTGTTTCTGAAAACATTTTAAGCAAGAAATAGGCCATGCAGTTGCTGAATCTGTCTTCATTTCAGATCAGCAAAGGTCAATTTAAAAGATTTTCATCAGATTTTGAGAGACTCTAGTCACCTCATTCTGCTCGTCATTTCCGGGTGAGTCTCAACGGCCCTGCCGCCAACCGAACATGTCAGGTCGGCGAAAACGAACGCCGACAGCCCCCCCAGACTGACGACGGCACGGGACACACCGAACAGATTCGTGTCACTGACCTCGCCAGACTGTCCAACGGCCGAAAATCGGCCCTGTGTGTCCCGGCCTATGATGTCCGTTTAATCCTATTGGTTGAGCTACCGCTTGCATTCACTGCATCAACGCTCAAATGAATCGCTTGAACTGAGCAGTAGCAGGGCAAAATGAGTTCGACTTTGACTGAAATTGAAATAGAGGATGCCCCGTCCACTTACAAGTCCGACGTCTGGCAGCATTTTGGTTTTCCAGTTACTCAACAGGAGGATGGTAAAAAAACAGACAAAACACGAACTGTGTGTAAATACTGTAAGCAAACACTGTTATTCACGACGTCGAACACAACAAATATGATGTGTCATTTAAAACGGTACCACAAAGACAAACTCCTGCAACCGGGTGCGAAAAAGAGAGTGAAAGAAGGCCAAATATCTATAGAACGTAGTTTTGCTTTAACGTGGTCTCAGTCAAGTGCAAAAGCTCAAGAAATAACCAGGTGCATCGGAGTTTTTATCGCAAAAGACATGAGGCCATTCTCAGTCGTCGACAATGTTGGATTTTGCGAACTGGTCAGGGTACTGGAGCCCAGGTACCATATTCCGTCACGCCCGCACTTCAGTCAGGAGGTAATTCCAGCCCTGTACAACGAAGTTAAAGCAAATGTGACAGATGTTTTGAAAAAGGCTGAGAGTGTGGCGATTACAACTGATGGGTGGACTTTGAGGGCTGTTCAGAGTTACATCACAGTCACCGCGCATGTTATTACCACAGAGTGGGAAATGACAAGTTTTGTGCTTCAGACTCGCCCGCTTTTCGAGTCGCACACTGGTACAAACTTAGCTGATGTTTTAAAAGCGACCTTACAAGAGTGGGAGCTTGAAAGATCTGCTCATAGCATTGCTGTCGTTACAGACAACGCACGCAACATGATTGTGGCAGTGAGGGAAGCAGGGATGTCGCCTCATATTAAGTGTTTTGCACACACTTTGAATCTTGCTTCGCAAGCAGGATTGCATGTTCCCCGCGTCAGTCGCTTGCTTGGCCGTGTGAGGAAAGTCGTGGCTTTCTTTCACCGCAGTGCCACAGCTAAGCAAAATATGCTTGAGATCGCATCACACAAGCTGATCATGGATGTTGTAACAAGATGGAACAGCTCAATGGATATGCTGGAACGCTATCTTGAGCAACAAGGTGCTATAACGGCAGCCCTCTTGAGCACAGAGGTGCGCAAAAATGCACGTCAACTCGATACTATGGACAGCGCTGACATCAGTGACGCCGAGGAAATCGTAAACCTTCTTAAACCGCTAAAAAAAGCCACCACTGTCCTGTCTGATGAAAAGAGCCCCACGCTGTCACTCATTGTGCCCTTGAAAGCCATGATCGAATAGAGCATGACACCGGACGAGAAAGACTCCACAACTATTACTAACATGAAGACGGCCATCCTGCAAAACCTCTCAAGCAGATTCACAGAGGAACAGGATTATCTGCTAGAGGCTACTGCCTTGGACCCCAGATTTCGGCCATTGCCCCACTTACTCCCTGAACAACGTGAAGAGGTTTTCCACCGGTTGAAGAACAAATCAAACCAGTTAAAGCAGGTATGTCTGCATTACAAATTGTCTGAGAATCTGTGTATTTGCATTTGTGTGTGTTTGTCACTCCAATTGCATGTTTGTGTAACCTACTTTTATGTGTATGTAACTGAAACTGTACTAGTATACCATAATTATTTTTTTTAATTATATTTTAAGGCTGTCACTGTGAAGCAAACGAAGGAGGGAGGTGCCAGTGCTGGAGATCCCACTGATGCAGCAGATCCGAGAGATACAGCACACAGAGTTGAGCCAGAACAGCCACCTAGCAAAAAGACAGCACTTGAAGAGCTCTTTGGTGCAACTTTTTCTGAACCACCAGTCACCCAGTCCAAAAGTAGGATAGAAGTAGAGATTGAAATGTACAAAAAGGACACTTCTATTCCCCTCACTAGCTGTCCACTGAAATGGTGGAAAGAAAATGCTCAAATGTACCCACTTCTTTCACCTCTTACAAAGGCTTACCTCACAGTTCCAGCAACTTCCGTTCCTAGCGAACGTGTTTTTTCTACAGCAGGGGATATTGTAAATGCACAAAGATCCGAGCTACTGCCAGAAAATGTAGATATGCTGGTTTTCTTGCAAAAAAAACCTGTAAGTAATAAAAAAAAAAAAAGCTCTTTGTGTTGAAATTACTTGAACAGGACACTACTTGTGTGGTGTTTTTTTTTTGTTGCACTTTTACTGCTTAAAGAAGTTATCTCTTGGGCTATCCTAATTCTAATTTCATGATACAATTCAGTTTTATTGGTCAGTGACACCTAGTCAATTGTTGATTTTACATATAGAAGGTTAAACTAAATCTTGATTTATATTGAAGTATTGTACATTCTTTAAGTTGTATGTATAACAAGACAGTTATTGAACACTTTTAATGTTAAATAAATCTGTTATTTGATTTTCAGTTGAATTTTTGCATTTTTTTAAAAATATCGTGATACATATCGTATCGTGAACCCAGTATCGTGATACATATCGAATCGTGAGCTGAGTGTATCATTACACCCCTACGATTGAGCTAGCAAAGCATTTTGGTTTACATTTGCGGTAATTATAAAGTTTGGATCTCTACAAAGCTAACGTTAGCTAAAGTTGACTAAACAGGGAGGGACTAGAAATCCTTCACAATATAAATACAGTTTGATTATAAGTCTTATTTTGTTGGTAGATGTTGTATAATCATATAAACTTCACTGATGTGGCTAGGACTGAGGGGCTTAAATTAGGGTTACCAAACGTCCCCGGTTTCGGTGACCTGTCCCCGGCTGGAGCTGTCCCAGGAAATGTCCCCGGTTTTCACTCTGACTGACAGACCCAAAATTGGAATGAAAGAAAGAAAACATTGACCAAACGTATAGTCGTGCACCCTACACACGCAGGCTCAAGACAGCCAGAGCAAGCGCTGCTCAGAGCTCAACTTCGGTATAAGTTAGAAAGATATTCACAGATTTAAACTTCCAGGATCAATTACTCTACAGCGAAATATTATTAAATCACAAACGACGCATCTTTCCTACCGTAGTAAGGTTAACAGCGAGCTACAAACTCATTCTTAATCAGAATGAGCCGTCCTCCGACCTGGAGAAATAGCATTGGTCTCTACGAGCAGCCGGCGGTGAGACGGCACTAAGACGAGTGCTTAGGGACCGTCTACAAACTACAACACCTTAGGGACCGTCTACAAACTACAACACCGACACAAAAATATTTATTAATTAAATGATTAAATAAAGTAGTGTAGTCCAAACTTACCTAAATTATGCTAGTTGTACTACAGCACTTACTTATTCATATGCATATTCATAATTTTGTGGAATATTTTTTACGAAAAACATGTAATATTTTAATAATTAAATAGAATTGTGTCTCTAAACTTACCTCACACATAATTAGTGTTCTGCTGGTTGTACTGCATCATTTACTTTTAAAAAATAGGCATATGCATAATTGTGGGGAATATTTTTTGCCATATAATATTTTTTAAATATATGTCATAATTACAAAGAGGCATATCTCCAAAACTACTCCACGCATAGAACCACCCTGCTGGTTGTCTGAATTTAATTTCAAGGTGCACCAGATTGATGCTTACGGGAGTCAATTTCACGGTCGGTAACGTCTTCGGGACGGATCAGGCATAGAAATCAACTGGAGCGGGCGGGAGCAGGACGGAGTCGGAGATTAAATTAATTAATGACGCTGCATGCGGTGAGTGCGCCCAAAGATTGCGAGGCATTTCGTTTTAGAAAAGAGAACCACTTACAACACACAGTTTGTTGATTGGGAATACTGTGACCTGCGGGAGTCTCGAAAAATTGTCACTACCTAACCCTAACCCCCCCAGCAGTGAGAGACACACGGCTCTGCTCTGCAGCGCTGCACTC
This sequence comes from Perca fluviatilis, assembly GCF_010015445.1. NCBI lineage: Eukaryota > Metazoa > Chordata > Actinopteri > Perciformes > Percidae > Perca > Perca fluviatilis. The sequence goes on from NC_053128.1 coordinate 727,516, forward strand.
ACACAACAATGTCAGCGAAGCGCAGAGGAGCCGCTCTCGCTCCCTCAGGCATCACTGCAGCTGCGCACACACACACACACACACACACACACACACACACACACACACACACACACACACACACACACACACACACACACACACACACACTGATAACTTTAGACAACATAGGGAACGAAACGGGAGCGGGAGGGGATTCGGGAGTCTTTCTTTCGGGATTTTGCAGGACAGGATTTTTTTGGGGTGGCAGTCACGTGATTGGGATGTGACGGGAGTATTTTCGTTGGCTCGGGATGGGATGGGAATGACAATTGATTCCCGTGTCACCCTCTAATTGATGCATTTAAACGTTAAAATAGACAACATTTTCTTACAGGGAAGCATGCCCATAGAGTGATATTTTTTATATACACAGTATGTTACATTCAGATTTAGAATTACATTCAGTGCATTAACAGTTGCCCCACCATGACCATTCACCCTGTTTTAGTGAGACCCTGGATCCATATAAGGGCAGGGGGATTTAAAGCACCATGTACGAAGTGTAAGACGTAACACATAAAACGCGACAAGGTGACAAACAGAACAACAGAAGGAAGTGAGACGGGACAATAACAGAACTGACAAGATGGGATTGGACAGGACAGTTAAGGACACCAGGATGTATTATTATTAATTGGGTAGAATGATCTACGATTCATATTGGGTGATCACGGTTTTTGTGTTTGAAGGGAGTTGGAAAAACATGTTATGCATAAGTGTGGATGGTGTTGCTAGTGTGTGTGTATGAGTAAAGTGATAACTGTAAGGGAGAAATAATGAAAAGGAAAAAAAAGAAAGAAAAGAAGACAACAAAAAATAAGAGGGGAAATTAGAAAAAATTAAATGATATAAATAATGTAAAAGTACTAGGGAGGGCAGGGTATTACATAATGGAGGAGGGAGGAATATGTCTGGTAACATACCGGCTTGTAGTTATATTTTTGTTGAATTTAGAAATGTTAGAAATGGGGACCAGGTATCTTCAAAGGCTGACATTTGCTTCTTTCTGTGTGCATTGTGTTTTTCCATTGAGATGTATTCTGAGATTAAATTTGTCCAGTGATTGATGTGGCAAGAATTCTTTGATTTCCAGTTTTGGAGGACTACTTTTTCAGCGACAGCTAGAGAAATGAACAACAGATTCCTGAATTTTTGCGGGATGTGGATTTTGGAGATGTCACCAAGGAGACAGAGTGTTGGAGATGATGGGATTCTGTAGCTCAGGGTGGTGGACAGTGTCTCAGTGACCGTGATCCAGAATGAATAAACTGGTTGACAGAGCCACATGGCATGTAGTTAATTGTCTGTGCTACCTAATGTCCCTTGTGTCTTTTGACACCGGCCTCACTTTGAAATATATGGTGTAATAATCTGATATTCCGTTGTTTTGGACAAAGAGATCGAAGATTTCGACATTTCTGGTGATGACCAGATCCAAAGTGTGTTGGCTCCTATACATGCTGAACAAGGCCTCTGTTTTCCCAAATCTCAAAACAGCAGCAGATATGTTAGTATCAACCCAGATATTAAAATCGCCAGCGACAATTAAGTTGTTGTACTTTTTAATGATATCATCCAAGAGTATTCCTAACTCATACTGGAATGTGTGGATATGTGATGTTGGTGGGCGATACACATTTAGGACAAGGACAGATTCGTCCCTCTCGTCATGCTGCAGAACTGTGGCAACATATTCAAAGGTTGTCATGATGTCAAAAGGAATTTGTTCCCCCTGTACTACCTCTGAATACTGAATAGCTGTCCCTTCCCCTCTGGTGCCATGTCATTTCTCCAACGCTTCATTGTTCCGACCTTTCAATAACCCAACAAATTCCCTTTGGTCCTACAGCTCAATAGTCCGACGTCCCTTTGTTTCGAAAAAATAAGCCCTCTGCTCCAACATCCCATTGTTCCAACTGGGAAGCGAGATTAAGAATCCCACTATGGCCACAGCAAGACACGCCCTTCAATAGCATTTATTGGCCAGGCGTCCATGCTTACGCAAGGTAACGAAACCCTTACGCCTAACCCCAACCAATCGACCACTATGGTCCAATGGGGTCTTGGCGGGGCCAAAATGGGATTCGTAATTTCGTGACCAGTATTCCTGAAATTTCCATGGGAGGTGATCCACAAAAGTCTATATGGTCAGAACAATGGGGTGTCGGAGCAGAGGGTTTATTTTTTTCGAAACAAAGGGACGTCGGACTAATGGGCTGTAGGACCAAAGGGAATTTTTGGGGTTATTGAGAGGTCGGAACAATGGAGCATCGGAGAAATGGGAAGAGAATGTAATTTGTTGGTGAAGCCTCCTGGAGGACAATGTCTCCATTGTCCTCATGTAAAAATGTCTCTGTTGTGAGAAAGACATCCAGGTTGTTATCTTTTATGAGCTCTGAGATGATGTTTCCTTTGTTATTCATCGACCGAAGATTGAGTGACCCCACCCGCGTTGCTGCAGGAGGTTCTTGGTTGCTCTCGAACTCATGATTGCTTTCCACGTTAAAGCTGTTGTCATTTTTCTGGTCTCAGCCAACACACCTATCTTGACGCTGATTTACCTCTTTTTTTACTCTTTCTTCTTTGTTTGCTTTGAGTCCCCTTCTTTCGATTGACGCCTAGTCTTTTTTCTACCAGTCGGCTTGCTTTCATCATCCTCTGTCTCTTCCTCGCTATCACTCCCCTCTTCTTCCTGATCCCTCTCATCCTTACCATCACTCTTCTTATCTCCCTGATCACCCCCTCCCTGCTGCTCACTTCCACTCTCTTTATTTTGTTCACTTTCTCTCTCTTGCACACTTCATGTCTGCTCAGTTTTATCACCACCTTCGTCCTCATGTCTTTGATCTGTTTGACATTCAGCACGAGTCTCCTGGTTTCCTGAGGTGAATTTGAACTCGTATTTCTGTTGGTGTGAGAGCTGAAAACGAAACAAATAAACAAAAACAGAGCAAATACCAGAAAATGTGTATGATTTCTTCCTGGAACGCTTTGCCTCGTGTTCTTGTTGACTTTTAACCATCATCCTCCTGTGAATGAAACAAGTTAGCATGATTTAAGAAACCCAACATCATTAATAGTCAACACATTTTTCACACTGAAATTACACTCATGTAAAAAAAATTGGGAAGTAATAGGTTGTGTCAAAATGTTTCCAGTAAAAGCCTATGCATGTGTTTGCTGGCTTGCATGGTGTTATCTCTAGTCTCTCTGGGATGATGATAAAGGAAACCTGGCTTTGCCCGCAAATCCTGGATGCCACAATAGAAACAAAGGCATTGTTAATGCAGAGGACGAGGATTTTGCATCTATGTATAGTACAGGCCAAAAGTTTGGACACACCTTTCATTCAATGCGTTTTCTTTATTTTCATGACTATTTACATTGTAGATTCTCACTGAAGGCATCAGAACTATGAATGAACACATATGGAATTATGTACTTAACAAAAAAGTGTGAAATAACTGAAAACATGTCTTATATTTTAGATTCCTCAAAGTAGCCACCTTTTGCTTTTTTGATAGCGCTGCAAACCCTTGGTTTGCAATGAGCTTCATGAGGTAGTCACCTGAAATGGTTTTCACTTCACAGGTGTGTCTTGTCAGGGTTAATTAGTGGAATATTTTCCCTTATTAATGGGGTTGGGACCATCAGTTGTGTTGTGCAGAAGCCAGGTTGATACACAGCCGACAGCCCTATTGGACAACTGTTAGAATTCATATTATGGCAAGAACCAATCAGCTAAGTAAAGAGAAACGAGTGGCCATCATTACTTTAACAAATGAAGGTCAGTCAGTCCGGAAAATTGCGAAAACTTTGAATGTGAAGTGCAGTCGCAAAAACCATCAAGCGCTACAACGAAACTGGCTCACATGAGGACCGCCCCAGAAAAGGAAGACCAAGCGTCACCTCTGCTGCTGAGGATAAGTTCATCTGAGTCACCAGCCTCAGAAATCGCAAGTTAACAGCAGCTCAGATTAGAGACCAGATGAATGCCACACAGAGTTCTAGCAGCAGACACATCTCTAGAACAACTGTTAAGAGGATACTGTGCGAATCAGGCCTTCATGGTCAAATAGCTGCTAGGAAACCACTGCTAAGGAGAGGCAACAAGCAGAAGAGATTTGTTTGGGCCAAGAAACACAAGGAATGTGGAAATCTGTGCTTTGGTCTGAGGAGTCCAAATTTGAGATCTTTGGTTCCAACCAATCTTTGTGCGACGCAGAAAAGGTGAACAGATGGATTCTACATGCCTGGTTCCCACCGTGAAGCATGGAGGAGGGGGTGTGATGGTGTGGGGGTGCTTTGCTGGTGACACTGTTGGGGATTTATTCAAAATTGAAGGCATACTGAACCAGCATGGCTACCACAGCATCCTGCAGCGACATGCCATCCCATCCGGTTTGCGTTTAGTTGGACCATCATTTATTTTGAACAGGACAATGACCCCAAAGGCTGTGTAAGGGCTATTTGACCAAGAAGGAGATTGATGGAGTGCTGGGCCAGATGACCTGGCCTCCACAGTCACTGGACCTGAACCCAATCAAGATGGTTTGGGGTGAGCTGGACCACAGAGTGAAGGCAAAATGGTCAACAAGTGCTAAGCATCTCTGGGAACTCCTTCAAGACTGTTGGAAAACCATTTCAGGTGACTACCTCTTGAAGCTCATCAAGAGAATGCCAAGAGTGTGCAAAGCAGTATTCAGAGCAAAGGGCTGCTACTTTGAAGAAAATAGACAAGACACACCTGTGAAGTGAAAACCATTTCAGGTGACTACCTCATGAAGCTCATTGCAAACCAAGGGTTTGCAGCGCTATCAAAAAAGCAAAAGGTGGCTACTTTGAGGAATCTAAAATATAAGACATGTTTTCAGTTATTCCACACTTTTTTGTTAAGTACATAATTCCACGTGTTCATTCATAGTTTTGATGCCTTCAGTGAGAATCTACAATGTAAATAGTCATGAAAATAAAGGAAATGCATTGAATGAGAAGGTGTGTCCAAACGTTTGGCCTATACTGTATGTGTACAGCAGTAGAATTATAGACAGCTCTTGTTCCTCTGACCTTGAAGCTATGTCAGTTTAGGGCTGGGTACAGAACTTCGATACTTTAAGGCACCGACCGAACTGCCTCCATTGTATAGAGTATCGGGAAAAAAAACAAATTGTAATACCTCATCAGCTTCTGAGAACCAATAAGCATGCCTCTACCAAGATATAATAATGCTTTTGATTGGCTGTCATGATGTGTGTGTGCTTTGTATTTTGAGAGGCTTGACTGCAGTGTGCATCACATAGGTGTAAAAAGGCTGGGAAAGAAATTGTACAACAATGTGTAATAATACTAATAAAAGTTGAACTTGTGATTTTGCCATGTATAGTGTCTCCTACGTAAGGCAAGGCAAGGCAAGGCAGCTTTATTTGTATAGCACATTTCAGCAACAGGGCAATTCAAAGTGCTTTACATAAAACATTAAAGAGCAGTAAGAAAACAATTTAAAACAATTTAAAAACATTAATAAACAAATTAAAAACATTAAAAGACAATAATAAAATTGAGAGTGCAGTATAAGAATAAAAGTTACAGTGCAGTATAAGAAATTAAAGTTAATAAAATAGATTATTTAAAGAAAAGCAACATCAAAAACATAGGTCTTTAGCTTAGATTTAAAAGAACTGAGAGTTGGAGCGGACCTACAGGTTTCTGGGAGTTTGTTCCAAATATGTGGAGCATAAAAACTGAACGCTGCTTCCCCCTGTTTAGTTCTGACTCTGGGGACAACAAGTAGACCTGTCCCAGATGACCTGGGAGGTCTGGGTGGGTCATAATGTAGTAGCAGATCAGAAATGTTAGTGAAAAAATTTGTGATTTATAAACCAGTAAAAGTATTTTGAAATCAATTCTTTGAGGCACTGGAAGCCAGTGTAGAGACTTCAGTACTGGAGGGATGTGATCCACTTTCTTGGTCTTAGTGAGGACTTGAGCAGCAGCGTTCTGAATCAGCTGTCTGATTGATTTTTTGGGGAGACCTGTAAAGACACCGTTACAGTAGTCAAGTCTACTGAAGATAAAAGCATGGACAAGTTTTTCCAGATCCTGCTGAGACATAAGTCCTTTAACCCTTGATATATTTTTAAGGTGATAATAGGCTGATTTTTTTTTATTATGTTAATGTGGCTTTTAAAATTCAGGTCTGAGTCCATGACTACACCAAGATTTCTGGCTTTGTCTGTTGTTTTCAACATTGTCGTTTGAAGCTGAGCGCTGACTTTCAATCGTTCCTCTTTTGCTCCAAAAACAACCACCTCCGTTTTTTCTTCATTTAATTTAAGAAAGTTCTGGCACATCCAATCATTAATCTGTTCAATGCACATATTTAATTGTTGTATTGGGCTATAGTTCCCTGGCGATAAGGTTATGTAAATTTGGGTGTCATCCGCATAACTATGGTAATTTATTTTGTTGTTTTCCATAATCTGAGCCAGTGGAAGCATGTAGATGTTGAACAGAAGAGGCCCCAGAACTGAGCCTTGGGGAACTCCGCACGTCATATTTGTATGCTCAGATGTATAATTACCTATAGACACAAAGTAGTCCCTATTCTTTAAATAGGATTCAAACCACTTTAGTACTGAGCCAGAAAGACCAACCCAGTTTTCCAATCGGTCAAGCAATATGTCATGGTCTACCGTATCAAATGCAGCACTGAGATCAAGTAATACTAAGACTGAAATTTTGCCACTATCTGTGTTTAAGTGGATGTCATTAAAGACTTTAACAAGAGCCGTCTCAGTGCTGTGGTGTGGTCGAAAACCTGACTGGAAGGCATCAAAACTGTTGTTTAGCGATAAGAAAAGGTTGACTTGTTGAAAAACCACTTTTTCTATGATTTTACTTAAAAATGGAAGGTTTGATATTGGCCTATAGTTGCTCATTAGTGTCGCTCATTAGTGTCGTGCCTTGCCTTAATGTGAGTCAGCCAGCCAACCTAAGCTAATGTTAGCTTTGTAGCGTTCGTGGGACTTTATAAAATGAATAAAGACTGCACATAAAAGCACAAAACTGCTTTGCTAGCTCAATTGTGTTGTAACTAAGATATCTGCTTAAAAATATGTTTCCATTGACGAATTTAGCTTCAGTACGTCTGCGAACTTCACATGTAGCAGCTATTTTTAACACAGCGCGAGTCACCGGCACAGCTGATGTGATCCAAACATTTCCAGTTAACTCCAGAGAGGTGTAACAAATAAATTGTTTAATCCGACAAATCACAAACCCCGTCGATATGATCAGGCGTCCCCGAGGTCCAAAAAACTGCCACAGAACAGACCAAAAAGACGAGAGGAGCCGAGACGTAATACATCTCTATAACAGCAGGCGGCGCTAATCTGTAATGTTGCCCAAGAAATGAAAACCGGCAGCTGATTGGACGAACGCGTCACATGGGTTTGTTTTCTCCGGAAATTCAGAGCCAGACTGTCATGGCGGCCGTGCCGCCGACCGAACATGTCAGGTCGGCCAAAATGAACGGCGACAGCCCCCCAGACGGACGATGGCACGGGACACACCGAACAGATTTGAGTCACTGACCTCGCCAGACTGTCCCACGGCCGATAATCGGCCTGATGTGTCCCGGCCAATAATAATAAATAGTTAAGGTTAGGAAAAGATTGTCTATGAATAAAAATGTCTGTGCATCAGGAAAAGGTTGGAAAATATGTGACTTGTCTTCTTTCTTTACATTATGACACTGGCCTGCCTATGTGTTGACGATGGAACGAAGATTGACAGCCAGCCAAACTCAGGTCAATAATGGCATGCGAGTCAGGAAGTTGACATTTGAGCTTTTGACCTTTAATGACTTTCACTCTGGCATCACATTGATCTCAGTGAAACACAAATGACTGTTTTACCAAATCATCTACAGAGCTAACCTGCTAGCCTTACAATAGATGCTATGAACAAATAAATGCAGAGCAATAAACCAATTATCTGGTACATTAAAACCTAAATGGCATAATATACAAACAACATGCTTAGGCTCAGCTAGTGCTACATCACATCATATTCATTGTATGTTATCTATGCAGCAACACATTTACATGTGCACAACTAAACATCACAAACACAGTAATGGCAAAAATTCTGAATGAAGTATTATACAAATCCTATCCTACAGACTAAAGGAAAAGTCTTTGTTTGGTACAGATCATCGCATAAATCACACTATAATCATTTATATATTTTTTATTTTAATATTTTTTAATGAAAATGGGGATAATGATACAAATGATCATTCCCTCCAAAATCGTAAATCATATCGCAATCGCAATATCAGTTAAAATAATCACAGATAGATATTTTCCTCATATCGTGCAGCCCTACAACCAAATGCATAACTGCAGTGCCCTGCTACGCCCTGCTGTATCCTGCTACGCCCTGCTGCATCCTGCTACACCCTGCTATGCCCTGCAGTGCCCTGCTACATCCTGTAACGCCCTGCAGTGCCCTGTTATGCCATGAACTACTACAACTACTATTTCTAGTCATAGTTCCATTATCTTTATTGTGACTATTATCGCCACTGTTCATCACATCCCCAACCGTCAGACACCTCCTATCAAGAGCCTGGGTCTGTCCCGTCAGACACCTCCTATCAAGAGCCTGGGTCTGTCCCGTCAGACACCTCCTATCAAGAGCCTGGGTCTGTCCCGTCAGACACCTCCTACCAAGAGCCTGGGTCTGTCCCGTCAGACACCTCCTACCAAGAGCCTGGGTCTGTCCCAGGTTTCTTCCTAAAAGGAAGTTTTTCCTCGCCACTGTCACACTGAATGTTTGCTCTTGGGGGAATTACTGGAATTGTTGGGTCTTTGTAAATGATAGTGTGGTCTAGACCTACTCTATCTGTAAAGTGTCTTGAGAGAACTCTTGTTATGATTTGATACTATAAATAAACTTGAATTGAATTGAATTGAATTGAATTGTGGGTGATATCTATCTCTGGAGGGACCTCCCTGGCTCCTATGACCTCCGAGGGTCGATCTCATCAAGTTCCTTTCAGTTTTTCAGACAAATGGCGGGGATTCCCCCGAGGGGAAGTGAACGAGGTCATGTTGAACCACTGATGAAATCCAAATCCCTAAAAAAACTTTCCTGTTTCTGTGTGCAACACCCCTAGCCTGACAAGCCAGACCCGCATCAAGATGTTGACTCTATACACGATGTGAATGGCCTGACCAGAGTTTGGTTTTTCTAGCTCGCAAGTCAACGGAGAGTGCCTAGACCCCCCTGGTACGAGGCAGAGGACAGAATATTTTATACAGTTGAATATATTTGTCTTTTAACTCTCAAAATGTCTCATGCCAAGTTGCTAAATAAAACTACAAATGACACAAAGTCATAGCTTACACAATAGTGTGTAATGATTTCAAATAAACAAAATAAAATAATTGATTGTGGTAAAATAATCTACACTTAATTAGTAATTGATAGAATCACACATTCAAGCTCCTGATCTTAAGTGTCACCTGCTGCTCAAACACCAGATGGCAGCAGAGATCAGTCTGTCTCTTCAGCCTGATTGGTTGAATCGAACCCTGGGGCATTTATCCCCTTAGTGTTGATTCACATGGTACCAATATTATCACACAACCTATGTGTTCAGTTAAATATGGTCAGTAATAGCTTGATCCCTGGCCGTGCAGTCCCATGTTGAAGTGTCCTTGAGTTGCCCCCGATGCTGCTCCATCAGAGTGTGTGTGTGTATCTGATGAGCAGGTGGCAACTTATACAGCAGCCTCGGCCACAGAGTCTGAATGGTGAATGGTTCCTGTACTAGGTAAAACCGCTTTGAGTATAAATACAGTCCATTTACATTTACAACATAGGGCACCTAGAAACTGTACTAATACCAGACTGACAAGTCCTGCACTGAAAATATCACAGTATATATGTAAGTTTAACCATAAAAAATTAACTTCAATATTAAAAGTCAATATAGCCAATGCAGAGAAAGGGCCACTGTTAGTGTTATTCTATATTCTATCATTAGATAATCATTCCTCATGCATTAATGTGGTTATTTTCTTCATGGATTCATCTGCTGATATGATATGATTATATTCTCCATTAATTCGGTTTTTGAACACTGAAAATCAGTGATAAATGCCATCACAATCACCCACCTTCACAATGTTTGTTTTGTCAAAAATTATAAAAAATAATTGATTTCTGTAAAGCAAATATAAAAAGCTTTTCACTAAAGCTGCCAGACAAATGTAGTGCAGTAAAACATTTCCCTCTTATTTGTAGTGGAATAAAAGTATAAAGTAGCATGAAAAGAAAATATTCAAGTAAAGTACAAGTACAGTACAGTACTTCAAAGTAAACTTTATTATCTGGCAAAGGGAAATTCATGTGGTCTTCCACGTTTCCTCAAAAAAAAAAAAATACTTCAAATATGGTCAGTAGAGACGAGAAGACAACCGGAAGGTCTGACAAGCAACAAGCAATTCCTAACCTGAAGAAACCGACAATAAAAGTAGTATCCAAAGCACAATATTTTGCAGCAATGAAAAAAGAAATTAAAGTGACAGAGAGTGTCATAACTGTGCAATGATAGCTTAAGCACCAAAGACCGTTTTAATTTTTAATTGTGCAGTCTAATTGCTGTAGGCACAAATGATTGGCTGCAGAAATCTACCGTTTGACTGGCTTCTGCTTCTGAGTTTCTGATGGAGAGGATGAGCAGGATCATCGATCTCATCCGTCTTTTTTAGAAGTAGCTGATCTGCAGACACCTGGTCACCCATCATCCTGCCCTCTTGACCGCTCTTGCTCTCTGCTCTTTTTCTCTCTCTTTCTCTCTCTTTCCTCTCTGCCCTTTCCGCCTTTTGTCGCGGCTCTTAATGCTCAGGTTGGGTTACACACACCTGTTAGTGATACAGGCTCATGAATACCTTGCTCTCCATGAATTATTAGCGAGCGTGCAGGTTGTAGTGAGCGTGTGAGTTGCTGCCGGCAGGTCAAGCCATCATTGTGGACGGAGCAGCACAGCCGCCATGGACATCTCTGTCCTGCCCAACAACAATCACCCAGAGAAGTTCCTCCAGCTGGACGTGGGGATGCTGCCGGCCACACACGGCATGTTCCAGGTCGGGGCACTCGTGTCCAGTCAGAGACACTGGCAGAACCGAGTCTACTCCCAGGTATGGAGCTCTCTTACTGTACGCTCATCTCTCTGTATGATTGTCTTGTTTCTCCTCTTTGACATGGACGGCTGTATTTGGTTCCTTAACCCTCATGCCCTCTTCGGTCATTTTTGTACATTTTTCTCAAGTTTTTTTTTTCATTTCGTGATAATTTTTGCTGTGTTACTTCTTATGGCATGACATTTTGTAGGAATCCTTCTTTTCAGTCAAATATTTTAAATCCAGTGTTTTTTACTCTTACATGTCTTTTATACTTAAATGATTCATTTTGTACCCTCTGGACACCTTCGAGGCAAAAATGTCCACACACACAAAAACTGTTATTAAATCATCATATATCAATATTTTTTTTTGCTTTTTTTTCATGAATCACTTAAACAACTTCTTACCTAATCAAAACCACCAAACATTCAATCATTTTCAGGATTTTAACCCTTTAAATGCCAGTTTATGTATTTGAAGTATGTAATTATTTATAAAAAAAAACACAAAAAATGGTTTTTTTCCCATATAATGAATAATATGTAGATGGGTCTTTGGTGGTGATTAGAGGCTTGGATATGTCAAAGATAAGCAACAAAACTGATTTGATTGCATTAGTATTTTTTATGTAGTTCCAGATACTCCCTCTGGACACCTTCGAGGCAAAAATGGCCCCATTGACTTCCATTATAACCACATGTTTTGATCTCACTGCCTTTACAGTATAAAACCATGCATTCTGTAATGTCAGCATTTCATTTGGAAGAAAACTAGTCATATTTGACATTTTACAGTATTTCACCAGATTCAACCATTTTGCCCTTGTAGGCCGATGCATGAAATTATAGTTATATTATGGAGCTCTGTGTGTGTGTGTGTGTGTGTGTGTGTGTGTGTGTGTGTGTGTGTGTGTGTGTGTGTGTGTGTGTGTGTGTGCACGCGCGTGTGTGTGTGTGTATGTGTGTGTGTGTGTGTGTGTGTATGTGTGTCTGTGTGTGTGTGTGTGTGTGTTATATATGTATATTTGTGTGTGTCGGTGGGTGTGTGGGTGGGTGGGTGTGTGTGTGTGGGTTGGGTGTGTGTGTGTGCGCGTATGTATGCGTGTGTGTGTGTGTGTGCGTGTATGTATGCGTGTGTGTGTGTGTGTGTGTGTGTGTGTGTGTGCATGCATGTATGCATGTCTGTGTGTGAGAGAGAGTTTGTGTAAATCTGTAAACAAACAATGATAATTTTAATAATAATAATAATAAATTGAATTTAGTGGTGAAAAAAGCGCACCTTACTTTTGCCAGATATATTATGGAGCCGTGTGTGTGTGTTTGTGTGTGTGTGTGTTTATGTGTGTGTGTGTGTGTGTGTGTGTGTGTGTGTGTGTGTGTATGTATGCGTGTGTGTGTGTATGTGTGTGTGTGTGTGTGTGTGTGCATGCGTGTCTGTGTGTGAGAGAGAGTTTGTGTAAATCTGGGTGAAAAAAGGGCTTCTTTTGAAGGATGCATTTCATGTGTCTTTGAAGACGTGCTTGAATAAAAACATTGTCTCCTGCATTTGTTGTAAACAAAACCAACTATTAGTGTGTTGATGCACCTGGCTCTAGAGAAGGAGAAAGACCTGGAGCAAAGAGAAGGAGCCTTTATCTTCCAGCCAACTGCAGGACTCATCTGAAGATGACACAAGTTTCTGGAGTCTGACAAAATGGTCACTGGTGTCCTCCAACTCTGTGAGTGCCTCTAACCCTTCCTCTGAATGTGGAGAGGACACTGAAGATCCTGTCCATCCTAACATTGAATGGACAGTGAAGAATTGGCAAGTCTGGTCTCCATCTAATACTGAGACGCTGCGCAACATTCAAGCACCGACCGGCATGATGCCAGAGCCCACGAGATATGCCATATCAAGAATCCATGATGTGGCATCCTCTTTCCACCTTTTCTTCACTCTTGACTTGATCCAGCTGATTCAGGAAATGACAAACCTACACGGGAGGTGTTCAATCTCAGGATGGAGTGATGTGGATGCTCAAGAGATTCGAACATACATGGGACTTCACACTTGGCTGGTGTGTACCGGTCCAAAGGGAAATCCACCCGGAGCCTGTGGGATGTCCATAGTGGGAGACCAGTCTTCAGGGCCACCATGTCCCACAAACCATTTGAAATGATAAGCGCCAGTTTACAGCACATGCAGGAGACAATGTTTTTATTCAAGCACGTCTTCAAAGACACATGAAATGCATCCTTCAAAAGATGCCTTTTTTCAGCCCTAAAGTGATCACTGCTTGCTTACAGATTTACGCAAACTCTCTCTCACACACACACACACACACACACACACACACACACACACACAAACACACACATAAACACACACACACACAAACACACACACACAGAGAGCTCCATAATATAACTATAATTTCATGCATCGGCCTACAAGGGCAAAATGGTTGAATCTGGTGAAATACTCTAAAAATGTCAAATATGACTAGTTTTCTTCCAAATCAAATGCTGACATTACAGAATGCATGGTTTTATACTGTAAAGGCAGTGAGATCAAAACATGTGGTTATAATGGAAGTCAATGGGGCCATTTTTGCCTCGAAGGTGTCCAGAGGGAGTATCTGGAACTACATAAAAAATACTAATGCAATCAAATCAGTTTTGTTACTTATCTTTGACATATCCAAGCCTCTAATCACCACCAAAGCCCCATTCCCCTATGATTTATTTTATGGAAAATAATTAATGTTTTGTTGGGTTTTTCATAAATAATTGTTACTTCAAAGATTTAAAACTGGCATTTAAAGGGTTAAAATCCAGAAAATTATTACATTTTTGGTAGTTTTGAGCAATTTACAAGTTGTTAAAGTGATTTATGAAAAAAATAGCAGAAAAAAATATTGATATATGATGATTTAATATCAGTTTTTTGGACATGTACATTTTTGCCTCGAAGGTGTCCAAAGGGAGTATCTGGAACTATGTAAAAAATACTAATGCAATCAAATTAATTTTGTTGCTTATCTTTGACATATCCAAGCCTCTAATCACCACCAAAGCCCCATCTAGATATTATTCATTATCTGGAAAAAAAATCATTTTTTGTGTTTTTTGTAATAAAAAATGAAATACTTCAAATACATAAACTGGCATTTAAAGGGTTAAAATCCTGAAAATGATTGAATGTTTGGTAGTTTTGATTAGGTTAGAAGTTGTTTAAGTGATTTATGAAAAAAAAGCAGAAAAAAATATTGATATATGATGATTTAATAACAGTTTTTGTGTGCGTGGACATTTTTGCCTCGAAGGTGTCGAGAGTAAGTTTTTTTAAGGAGGGCATGAGGGTTAGAAATGATTCCACATTACGAGCCAAGTCTGCAGGAATGATCTTCTGTCAGAGATCATTATGGTAATCTGGAGCTGCATTCAGTATTTATCAGTCTTCATATCCAGAGTATTTGATCCAGATTCTTTGTAAAACACTAAGTGTATATAGCTTTACAATCTGTACAACATACCACAGCATCTATCCTTAGACCCTGTTCTTTTGAGCTATTGTAAATGTGTAGGTGGCTTTGCACAGCTAAAGTACTATATTAACTAAGATCACGTTCACACCAGGGGCCTGTATCACAAAGCGAGTTCCACTGAGTGTTGCTCCCTTTGGGTTCCATGGCTCCACTGAGCCTCATGTAACCACTGTCACAAAGCTGTTATTACTGACTTCTAGTCTCTCATGTCCAGCTCTATCTCCACAGCACTGTAGAGACAGGCCTGGCTACACCACAGATGCATTCTTGGATAGGAGAAAAAAAAGCTCTGGGTTGTTTGCATTTCTATAAACCAATCACAATCATCTTGGGCGGTGCTAAGCTCCGGACGCAGCGATTTTGGCTATGCTAAACAGTCTTAGGAAGGAACTTGTTCTGGTGGAAGATTTGCACCCCACAAAAGTAAAGCTGGATACATGGTTAAACCTCATTTAACCACTCGGTCCCAAAACCTCCCAGTTAGAGAGGAAATGCCCTAAACATATTCTTTGTAAATCTTTACAATCATTCCCTGAAAGAACCAAGCAGGTCTGCCTTGTTGCACAATTCAAATTTTCTTCTAAACTTGACATTTCCAGCGTGTAGCTTGCTAGCTCGGAGGTTCAGGTTGGTGTTTCCCGAAGAGAACAGAAACACACTCTGGGCTAGATTTATCAAGCCGTTTGCGCCTGTTTCCAGGCGCTAATTGGTCGCAAAGACGGACGTAACCGATGCGGGCTATTTACAAACAGGGCGCACTGGGGTAAAATGGCAGATTGTCTGCCACATGAGCGTGAAGAGACAAGTTGCACTTTCAATATGCGTTTGTGGGAGGGTCGTGGGGAAAGTGGGAGTTCCACCCAAAAAGGTGGGAGGATAAGCGCAAAGTGCCCCTAATTATATATCCCGTGGTATTTATAAAGACTGTCAGTAAGAGCGCGCCTCTATTCTGCGGGGGAAATTCTCCGCCTCTTAAAAACAGGTCTAAACCAGCCGCAGTCGAGTTTCCTCGTAGACCTTTATATGCCGCTGGTGAAATGGCAACAGTAATTTGAGCAAGACGAAGACATAGGCGAGGCTAAAAATATTTTTAACACAAGAATCACACTTTGTCAGTGAACACAACATCATTTAGCGTTACAGATCAAGCAGCCATGCAATATTAGAGTTACTGGAAGAAATCAAAGATGAAATTGAATCTCCCACTCAGCGTTCACATCCCATTCCAGCAGTTGTTAAACTCCTCGCTACATTACAAATATTGGCATCAGGATCATTTCAAACAGTCATAGCATCAGCAGTGGGAATATCGCAGTCTGCACTCAGCCGTATCATAGCACAAGTACCGCTTTGCTACAGCGCAATTTACGGTATAGTGGGCGGAGAAAGACGCTGATTGCCTGATGGGTGTCAGGGTTGATAAATACTACGCAAACTGTGGAAGCATAGCGTGCGCTATTACCGGACTCGCATAAACAGACGCAGCGCAAACTGCGCTAGTGTTAGTAAATCAGGCCCAGAGAGAGGTAGGTGAGGGGCAAAGGATGTCAGGCTTTATCCCAGAAATGTACTTCCATTGGTCCAGAGTAAAGGATATTTACACCAGGCGCTGCGAGAAAAAGGCTAGGAGAATCATTAAAGATCCAAAGCACCTGGGTAACAGCCTTTTCTCCCGGTTGATGTCAGGAAGAAGGTAGCAGATCCACCAGGCAGATCTGAGAGGATCAGGAGGAGCTGCTACCCTCAGGAACTGACAGAATTACATTTAACTTTCTTGTATCGTTTTATTTGATTTCCGGTGACAAATAATGAATTGATTGAGCGATTGAAGGAAACGCAGACAATTCGGAAAGCACAAATAAAAAACTGAAATAATCCTGATGTATTTGATGCAGAAGAGTTATGGTTGGGACTACGTTGTACCTGTGTGTCCAGTGTCTCCAGTGTCTTCTCTTTGTCTGGGCAAAGAGTTGAAGGTAGGTGTGATGAGAATTCAAATCGCTGCCTCGTTGTCTCCACAGAGGGAGCAAAGGGTGAAGACTGAAAGCTGGTCTCCTCCGTCCCCAGAGGGCACTCGTGTGGAGTTTGATGACAGATACCTGGAGAAGCACATCACACCGATCACTCTCAAGTCCAACATCAAAAGGAACCCTCTGTACATGGACATGAGATCCATGGAAGCAGCGGACAACAAGAAGTCCAAGCCTTCCTGGACTGTCAAGGAGTACGACACACAAACAGTCCACGGAAACCTGGCAGGTTATCTAAAGGTAAAGTGTGGGGAGGAGGAGAGCTGTGGGTGATTGACAGGATGAATGGCTGCAAAACAAGAAGACAGACAGGTGGACAGCGGACAGATAAAGGGATACATGTAGACTGTCACCGGGGATTTGTTGGTGCTACTCTGCAAACCAGTTACTATTGTGATAGTTAGTGACTGCTGAGTCACTCTTAAAGGCTGAATAACCAAGTGGCCAAACCACCAAAAGCCCCAGGTTGTCTGCATGTCACTAGTTAAAGTTGCGTTGCCACCAGTGGTGTAGTCTACGTGATACGCAGGTATAAGCCGTATACCCGCTAGGAAAGGTCAAGGATTTCCGTACACCCCCTTACAAAAGCGCGAGGATAACGTTACGTATCGACGATTGTTTCGTGACAGAACAGTCACAATTCAATTCAATTTTATTTATAGTATCAAATCATAACACGAGTTATCTCGAGACACTTTACAGATAGAGTAGGTCGAGACCACACTTTATCACACTTTCCTATACACTGGAAACTATAATACCTATACCAACAAGGGAAAAATAGGACGTTTTTTTATGACATTTCAAACTATATGGGAATGATGATGATGGTGATATGATAGATTACAATTGATCACAATTCGTTTGACTAATGTTTTTCCCAAACTTCTTTTTTGTCTACAAGATGGCGAGTGTGAAGGCTGTGTGAATCCCTGTATGGCTTATTAATAATATTATGTGTTATATATATTACATTTGTACCTGCTGATGTCTCAGAGTTCAGCCGGTTTTCCTTTTCCTTTGCAGGAGGAAGAGAAGAGTCCTAGAGATCTGGACTTCTGGCTTGAGGATCTCTACACACCAGGATTTGACTCTTTACTGAAGAAGAAAGAAGCAGAACACAAAAGAAAAAGACTTTGTAAAATTCTTTTTGCGATCATTGTGTCTGTTAGCGCAGTACTTATCGTTATCATAGTGCCAGTTGTGGTTCTACACAAGAACAACTGATTGATGGGGACATGGCCGTTTATTGTTCTGTTCTCATGTTAAGTTGACAGAGAACTAGAGATCTGGCTGTAGTCATGGCGTTTGGCCACTCACCTGCAGCAGTATGTTCTAATAGTGTATGTCGCTCTGCACCAAAATGATGGGAGGACAGAAAAATGAGCAGTGGAGGCAAAGGTTGCTATGGGGAGCAGTTTAGACCACAAATCTTCAAATTAAAATATGTTAACATGAATCCAAAATATTATTAGCAAACATAAATCAGAAATATTGTGAAAAAACACAATAATGATAGACTTACTGGCCTATAGGTACGGTAGTCACTAAGGTAGCCATCCACAGAGACAGTTCATCATAAGGATTCGCTGTGCCACGTGTATGTTGAATATTAAAACATGATTCATAAAATCATACCAACAATTATTTTAATAGCTTAATATTGTATGCATTTAAAAGGTATGCATAAAGGCTTTAGACAGCCCTACACATTATTGCAGACCCAGTTTATTAAGCAAATGCATTTTATACAATATATGTAGTAGGGTCCCTGCGCTTTCTCAGTTAAGGGGTCCTTGGTTTAAAAAATGTTGAAGACCCCTGGTTTAGACCTTAAAGCAGTGCCTGAAATGGGCCAGCCCAGTACACAGCAGTACTGAGTATCCTTACTTCTAATTGTTATTAACATTATTATTAAAAGGCTGATATTCATATTTAAAAATAGGGTATAAAAAACAAGCAATTGTAATGTATGTAATCAGACATTCAGCACCATAGGCCAAAGGGAATGATCCTTTGTTTCCGAATCATCGAATAGTCGACTTTACGGGCTCACCTCTAAAAGATACAAGTATGAATATACAGTGTTGGGAAAGTTCACTTTCTACATGAACTAGTTCAAAGTTCAGTTCACTAATTTTAAAATGAACTAGTTCAGTTCATACATCAAAATTTTGAACTAAGTTCACAGTTCCAAAAATGAACTAATTCATAGTTTTTTTTTCCATATGCGAGCTATTATTTTTCTAAATTATTGCCACAGCCCATAAAGAACCACAGACAGCAATTATTTCATCAGTTTTAACACTGAAACTATGCATCAGATTTCATCTTCATATCTAATCAGTTCAACGTGCCGTTTCAGGTTTGCTGTGGATGGGACTGAAGTGCAGATCAAGTTTGCACAGAAATGTCAGATTTTTCCATCCTTACCGACCTCATCATCAAACGTGTTAAAATGATCATACGAAGTCTCCACGCTGCTTTCTGATTTGATGACCCATGCGGCGGTGAGACGCTGGTGGCTGGTGTTGCCAGATTGGGTGTTTTTTCCGCTAAATATGAAGGCCTGTTTACGGTGTGTTTTAGCCCTGGTTTTGGCATGGAAGGCTCTATAAAAATCTGGCGCCCTATTGGACAAAGTTAAACTGAGAGAGTGTGGCGTTCACAGACACCAGAATGAAGGAGTTCACAGTAACGTTCATCAGCCAGTAATACAGTACGTTCAGTTCACGTTCGCCCAAAATATGAACGAGTTCATGAACTATCGTTATATGAACGCATTCAGGCACAACACTGTGAATATAGATATATCCAAAACACGTGGAATGATTATGTCATGCAAATGCTGAATTATGATACTAGCACCTTTTGTGGTTCAATTCAGGCACTGCCTACACCGGAAAGTTTTACTCGTTATACTGACTCCCACGTGAGGGGAAACCGATCCAGAGGCAGTATTAAACCCCCTGACTCTCTGTCCCTCGGAATCATTTCATGTAGCCCATTTTTTCACACTTCTAGAGTCTGAATAGGGTGGCGCTGAAGGACAAAACACAACATTTCACAAAATACGACATTTCACATTTTGTGAACTATTGGTGTGTTTTGTCCTTCAGGGCCACCATATTTGAGTTGTGTGAAAGAACAACACTAGAGAATTAGAAAGATATTAGACATGTATTAGACATATAAGAGTTGCTAGATAATTAATCCATTAACTATTATAGATTTTAAAATTACAATATTATTTGTTAAACTATGAAGCCTGCTGGAGCTGCTCCCCCCGCGACCCGACACCGGATAAGCAGATGAAGATGGATGGATGGATGGATGAAGCCTTTTATAAAAAAGAAAAGTCATTAAATGAAATGAATGAATGTGAAACCCATCCTCTGAAGAGCCTGCTAGGAGGATCAACAGGCAGACACCAGCAAACACACGGCTGAAATCATCTCAAAGTAGCCACACAAAAAAAAAACTTCCAGTGGCTTCACACAGCCTACGGAGGAGGATAAGGGCCACAAGTGAAGATTTTATTAGAATTCTGATTTTAAACTCAGAACTAAAATTTTTTTTCAAATGTGGCCCTAATCCTCCTCTGTACACAGCAACTTATAACCAACTGAAAATCTTTTTTTTTTTTGCAGACCTCCAGTGGGTTGGCTGACAACGTTGTGCCGTGATGTGCAGGTGTAGTGCAGAGTGTGTCAGTACGCCGTGACATCACACCATAACATCACTGCTGGGTGCTCACATCTGACCACATGCAACGACATTCACGGCAGACAAGAGCACTCGAGGTTGCATTATGTATTTCTATCTCATAATCTTAAAATCACAAGTTAACAGTCTCGCATGGAAATCAAAGAGAACTAGTTTGTTCTCCTGAGAGAGGAGATATTTGACCTTAAAGAGAACAGGGACAAACCTCAACGGGCCACTAAACAAGCTCAATAAAGATGGAAATCTCTGGTTTATTTTTCATTATTAGTTCAATTCTCTTTCCTTTTAAATTGCTTTAAATGTTTGCACTTCCCATAAAAACACAGTGAACAGATGTTAAGCTTTAGAAGAGGTTTTTTTATTTTTAATGAATGATTGTAGTTTTTTGTTGTGCATATTGTAAAGTCATTGTTTTAGGAGGCAAAACCAACCTAGCTTTAAACATATTGTAACCACCTTTCCTATTCAGTAACTGTTAGAATAATGCAGAGCACACAAAGAGACTTCAAATGTAACGGATTTCATTTGATTTATTTATTGCAATAAAGATGTACAAAGTATTGGTAATCATAAATGTTAGAATGTTAGAAAAAGCATATCTGTGACTGTGAACAGTACAGTGTATCAAAACAGCACTGCTTCAACCAGCGGGTCGATTCCATCCACGTGTGTGCGAGAGCAGGTTGGACCTGCTTTTAACGTGATGTCTTTTCTTCAAAAAAGGCATTAAAAAGATAGAAATACACCGACTCAAAAAATGGAAAAAATACACAATGCTAAAATCAAAAATGTAACAATGAAAAATGTAAAACAATGAAAGATGGGGCGACCTCTAGCTCACGGGACGGCCCAGGGCCATCGCTGCATGTCATCTCCCCCCTCTCTCTCTCTCACATCCCCATTTCCTGTCACTCTACAGCTGCTCTAATAAAGCTTTAAAAGAATTTGGAAAAACAAACAAACATGCAAATCGCAGACAACCAAAACCAAAATATAGCAAAATCAAAGAAATTGTGGAGAAAATCCTGAACTAAAATAAATATGTTTCTCCATATTAAAGCTCACCATAATTATTCCTCGCCCTTAATGTATGCCATTAGACTAGAAAGTTTATTTACAGGTTGGTTTATGTTTGCAGTGTGAACATGGCGACACATGACAGATTGGGACTGCAGAGAAAGGGGGCTTTAGCAAAAATACAGACAATAATTAGGAGATATGGGGAGCTCACACAGCTTTTAGAATATATATTGGGAGATAAATGAAGACACACAAACACCAGTATTTGGTAGTAAAATGTTGACAGGAGGTCTTTCTGTTTCATTTAATGTAACATATCAAAGACAAAGATCCCCCCAGCTCACACTAATACATTTATAATATATATATATATATATATATATATATATATATATATATATATGTGTGTGTATATGTATAGGCAAAGATATAGTCTTTAATATACAAATATAGAGTAACCCGTGTTCTTGTTTGTAATATTGTTGCCATGTAACGGTAAGCGAATGCTTCACAGCACAATTAAAATGAATTAAAGACACACTTTGTTATAGTGCACAATGGCGCCCCCAAATGTCACAATCTCCTTCCAGCTCACAACATTTTTGAAACCTTTGCCGTCCCAAATGCATACTACGAACAAAGTTGACAAAAAGTACAGTGACAAAATACCGATACAGTTAGACATTTACTACACAAGAGGTCGATTATCATTTTGTGCCAAGAGGAAGTGATTCAATCAAACTGGGACTTTGGAACGCCACTGCCAGTTAAGGTGAAACTGCAGTGATTTAGTGTCGCGCTTTCATAAAGTCGGGCCACTTGCAAGAAACAGATTTTAAAAATGACAAAATCAAAGCAGCAGAGGTAGACAGATCTGACTTTTAGTCCCTAGTTTGGGTCAAGTATACATTTTTATAGTTTAGACAAGCAACAGTACATACATGTACAGGTCCACGTGGTTCCTCCAAACCAAGGTCAAAACTGAATTTAGTGTAACTGGATCAGACAGGCTCTCAATCTGTTGGTCAAATTGTCTAATACCTGAATACAGTAGGGGATATGAGAGGACGGGGGGGGGGGTGGGGGGGGGCACACCATCCCCCTTGTTAGCAAAATGCATGGCCCTTGATAACCTGCCTCCCCCTCTCCATCCCCCCGTAGCAGAGAGAGTGAACATGTTAGTCTGGTCTGATCCTTCATCTGGCTGAGGTTTGTGACAGTCAGAGTCTACGGCCCCGACCAGGGCTCTGAAACATCAGCAGCTAACTGCATGTTAATAAATCTGTGGTGCTGAAGTAGCAGACAGATTTGTAATTGCGACTTTTGCTCGAATCTATAATGTTCTCAAAACTATATAGCTGTGAAAAATACAAAACCAAAAGACTCGTTAACAGGGCGGTTTGGCGGTCATGGAAACAAAACAAACCAGTCTGCCCCCCCTTGTAAAAGTTACCAAATCACCTACTGCCAAAATGGTCTTAGGGGACTCTATCAGCTCTGGGTCTGGTTGGGTCGAATGCATTTTGGACTAGGTCTCTTCTTTTGAAAAGTTAAACATAATGACGTGTTCAGGAAGGTTTTTTCACGGTCTGACATGAGCTGAAAGATATTTGGGGGCCGCTGTTGCATGCTATAACTGAAGCAGGGATCGTCTTGGACTGTGCCTTTAATCAAAGGGTTTACAGTTCCTCAGCCAGTACATGCTGTTTACACACTTGGAAAGTACTCTGGGTATATTTAATTTACACATGCATCAGTGTGTATACAGTCAGTTTCTATGTACTGAATGCATATATTCACACTCATTACAACCTCTCCTTACACACACACACACACACACACACACATTTATACAGTATGTAAATCAAAGTCCTGGCCTACACATTGTGCAGGTGATGGAGGATGGGCTGTAGCTGTATGAATGCTAACAGCACAATGAAGCGGACACACACATACTGCACCACGCCAACTGCAATCGCTGCAGGAGACTGTTCATATACACGATGCAAAACAAAAGGACACTATGTATGCTAACTCCTAGGGGTAGTGTTCATTATTATACAGTACATTCAACTAAGCTAAGCATCGTGTGAAAATCCTCTTTGACATTGCATACAGTACAGAGGACAGAACACATGAAAGCAACGAGCTAAATGCTAAAACTGCCCGTTTCAAAGTACATTACGAATAAAGAGAACCCTGTTTTATTCCGTTGGTTTGGTGGCAGTTAACGGCTTCAGCAGACAGTGAAAGCATGGCTACTCCACTTTGTCCTGTGCAGTTATTGTTTAATAAACCGCAGTTAGCATGATGCTGCTTATAACACGGACTCTTATGTTATCCACAACACTCAAAATTACATTTTTCAGGGCAGTGCACTACAATAGAACATTTATGTGGGCACCGCTTAAGCCAACCTTCAGGTATGTCCCGATTCCTTCGACTTATCTATGCTAATTTCACCATTTAAAGTATTTAAGATTAACTGTGTTCAGCCATCCAATGTGAAATAGCAACTCTGATTTCATTGACCGTTCCTTCTTTATCTTTCTAAGACTCATCTGGGGTTTTTCATGACTAGTCAGGGATAAGCAGGATTACTCCCCTCATGTTGAAACATTTTAACTCACTTCGTTGTGTTGATGTCTCAGTTTGGGCGGCCCCGGGGTGAATTTGCATCTTTGCACTGATTTTCATAAGAAATGGTGGAGCTTTTGGTGGATCTGCCGGGGGTTTGATTCCTCCCTGCAGCTCAGGCTGGAAACCTGTACGTTTATCTATCCTGCTTCCGTTACAAATTTGCAGGAACCAATCACAAACTGGCTTAACCACCTGGCGATGACGATAGAGAAGCAACCAAGCAGCTTTTTGTTTAGTCAACATGGCGGCCACCGAAGCGCAGCACTCCATGGCAGCAACCCGTTGATGCCGCTGTCGCTGCTATGTCACGCGGATCGTTGCTCTGATTGGTTGAAGGACTATCCAATTGCGTACAGAGTCATTTGAACTATGCCCATTGTGCAGTAGAAAATCTAATGTTCAATCTTAAAAGATTGAGCTCGGTCTGGTGATAGCCAGACTATCCCAACGCACCTTTAGAATAAAACTTAACCAGCAGTTGTTTAATAACAGCAGAAGAGTTTTAATTTGGTTTAACTACATCCGAGATGTGTGAAAATGACCCACATCCTCCAGCCTAGTCAATATTCCCTATGACCACGGTCCATCAGGGACTACATTTGACCTATTTAGAACATCAGTATATAAAATGGTGAAATGGTCCATGCTGTACATGGCTTTATTTGGTACCCTTAAGCCAGAGCCTAACGTGCCCCTTATATGAACGGAGGTGAGGAGTTCCTTTCACATGGACTTTTATTACACGTACCTACGCAACACAAGCTCATATGCATAGAGGTATTTCTTCACTCAGCCTCAACACTAATGTCACATTCTTCCTGCCAGCAAGTCTTTCAGCGTGAAGCTTGTGTCCTTCACTCTCTCGGTCCATCTAGGCTGCGTAGGAATGGAGACCAGCGGTCTAACAAGCAGCCAGTCTACTGGGCCACTAACTCTACTTCCCCAGCAACATGCAGGCCTACAGTAAGCAACGGAACAGACTGATGCAGGTGGACTATTGGAAGAAAAATGAAGATGCATATACAGTAAATTGTGTTGAAACAGAACATGGAACCAATGGATTGCTATCTGCATTTACCCAGAAACCACCCAGCCAGTATGGCTTATAAGAGAGAAGGAACTTTTGACAATCGTTAGTTCTAGCATTAAGGCAAGGTTTCAGCTAGCTCGTTGGGTGGAGCAGTTTCTCTTCAGGGGAAGAACGGGACATGTGGACACAGAAACACAAACGTTGTTGAAAAACTTCATTTAGTCATCAGCAGCTACATGGGACAAGGCTAATGGAAAACTAGCTTCACATCTTTTCTAACAAAACAAGAACCATAAAAACACTTTTAGGCACTGGGCCTAAAAACTAAATGTGTCTTGTGTCGCGTAGCTGAGGCTATCGTAAATATTCAACAGCTTAAAAAAGGAAGACTCAAAAGTGAATAAAAAATAAAAAGGCAATGGTCCAAAATAAACATATCGATTAGGGTAAAAGAGAAAGAAATGACAGAGAAAGTCTTCATGCAATCAAGTGGACACCCTTCATTAAATACAAGCAATCCACTCGAATAAATACAATGCTCCATCTAAGAAGGAATTACATTTAAAACTCAATAAAGCTAACTATTATCCACTAATATAATAGGTAATATTGTCAATCTGGATAGAGATTATAATTATTTTATCTGATTCAACTGGAAGGCACATCCATAAGGCTTTAGAAGGTGTTGCAAAGCATTCTGCATGGTTCTCTCCCAACATTTAGGAATAACAGGGTGATTATTGCTGCATCACGAACAAAACAACTGGTCCAATTAACTTAACAAGTATGACATCAGGATATTCCATATCATGAGAACAACGTGAACATGGTGCACGACTGCTTTGGAGCCTGAGAGAAATCAACTTGACAAAAATGAAAGTTTCATGAGGAAATTAGAAGAAACTAAAGCTACAAGAGCAAAGCCCAGACATCTTGGAATAAATAGAGAGAAAGGAGCAGAGTGGGCAACCCTGACATTCCTCCATCACCTTTAGGGCTTCTACACATACTACTCGACCAGTCTCACTTCCTTCATCTTCATTCATATTAGCGGCATTGTTTCCATCAGTGTCTCTGGAGTGTGTGTGGTGCACCAGTAGCTTCGGACTGGAACTGGGATGTGGCTCTGGATGTGAGACTTTAAAAAGGTGGATTTGTTTTGTTCTCCGTGTGTGTTTAAGAGTAGAAGGTGAGGACACTCTGGTGGTTTCCGCGCACCAGGAGGATGGGAGGCAGGTCCCGGGACAAGGCCTCCAGCCAGGCCATGTACAGAGCGCTGGACACAGCGCCCTTCCTGGCCAGCGGCAGACTCCTGTACACGGGGACACAGGGACAGCATCAGCAGGCTACTTCTCTTTGACTTCACTGATACATACTAGAGCTTTAGTACCCAGAAACTATTACTGCTTTTGATACCTTTCTTTTAAATTCATAGGTTAGCAATAGTCTCGCATAGCCAGACCTTCCTCTACAGCGCTGTGGAGGAGGGTCTGGCTAGCCCACACAGCATTCTGGGATGGGAGAAAACGTGCTCTGGTTTATTGGCATTTATTGACCGTGCCTCTGCTAAATAGTCTCAGGAAGGAACTTGTTTTGGTGGAACATGTGGACGTTCAAAAGTAGTTTTAGTCGTGCAACAGAAAACTCAGATTGGACAGATAGTCTAGCTAGCTGTCTGGATTTACCCTGCAGAGATCTGAGGAGCAGTTAACCATTAGTCCTCACAAATCCACCGGAGGTTGTGGATATAGACCATGTTAGCGATAAGGTAGAGCAAGTCATTTCACAATAATGACCGGCTCGCTCTACATTATCTCGCCTAGTACATGGCTACTTACTAAAGAAATTAATACAGTGCCCATGCTAAAGTTGACTAAAAAGAGGAATACAAAAATCATCTTTTGGAAATTGATCTTAATGCCTTATTTAAAGAATTAGGAAAAATTCAGCCTTTAAGGACACCAATTTTCTTTGTGAATGAATAATGTATCGTAAATAAATAAATGTTCTTCCTTAAAATACAGGGGGCATAAGTCAGTCCACCCGTATGTTAAATTCCCATCGAGGCAGGCAGATGTTTATTTTTAAAGGCCAGTTATTTCATGGATCCAGGATACTATGCATCCTGATAAAGTTTCCTTGGCCCTTGGAATTAAAATAGCCCCCCCTCATCACATACCCTCCCCATACCTAGAGATTGGCATGGGGTACTTTCCATAAAATCATCTCTCAATGCAAATCAAACCAGCTATTAGTCTAACTGAACTAAAACCATGCCAATCTCGAGGTATGGTGAAGGGTATGTGATGATGTGGGGGCTATTTTAATTCCAAAGGCCAGGGGAACTTTATCAGGATGCATAGTATCCTGGATCCATGAAATAACTAAATATCTGCCTCCTCTATGGGAATCTAACATAGCGTGTGCTTTTAGACTTATTTATTCTGACTCATTCAGAAAAGAAAAATGGTGTCCTCAAAGGTTGGATTTTTCCTCATTTTTTAATTAAGGCATTAAGATCAATTTCCAAAAGATGACTTTTTTATTCCTCTTTTTAGTCAACTTTAGCATGGGTGTATTCACTTATGCTGAGCACTGCAATTTGACACAAAATATTGATTTAAAAAAAGATTTTATTGGCGTCAGTGGAAACGAGAACGGGTCGTTGAAACGTTGGCCACACTCAGCGCCGTGCTGCTTCTGCGAGAGACTGGTGCTCATACAGAGGTTACCTGCTGATTACACTGCACAGTTAACTTCACCGCTGATGAGCCCGGCTCTCCGGTGGAAGCCAGGTCACCCCGGTGACTGAGCTAACCACGGCGCTAACTAATGCTTTGTTTGCACGGTAGCTGTTAGTGCTGTTAGAGATCCCCATTTCCTCCACCCTCTCCCTCCCTCTGTGATCCGCTGATCAGCACTATGAGCTCCGCACGAGCACCGCTGTCCCACAGAAGCCCAACCCGAATGTGAGCTTTGGCCAATAGCTGAGCCAGGTTCACACGGGCCTGCGGGTTTTTTGTAGAAGCTCTTTTTGCCAATGCTCTGGTCTCATTGAAATGAACGAGGGAACTTTAACGCAGAGCTAGGAGTGGTTGAACACTGCCTTCAAGTTTGTATGACGTGTCGTCCATAAAGGTCACAAGGCAAAGTTGTCTGAACGGTCGCAGTGGAAGCCCCGCCTTCATAGAGAGGGGCGGGACATCAGACAGACAGTCTGTCCTGCTGGACATCCATGGGGCTGCACGTGTTTGTTCACACAACGATTAACAGCAGTAGTTTTGGGAAGAAAGAAAAAACTTTAGAAAGAAGTACAAGCATACAAGAAATGTCTCATACACTATTCCCCCCCCCCCCAATGCGGTTATTGAAAATCAATGTTGTTTGTCCCCATTTCTGTTTCTGTCTTTTCAAATGACCCGACAAATCTCCAGATACAGAGTCTCTGCTGGTCTAGAAGTGGGGATGTTGATACAGCTACAACTCTCTCTAAGCTCTAGAGAGAGCTCTTCAACAGGGGGGCTTCAAAGATACTGCAGGGGGGGGCCACCAAAGTATTGTTCATTTTTAAAAAGATTTTTCAGTACAGAACAATACTTTGCACATCTATAACGTGAGACAGGTGCATCGGAGGGGGATAAGTAAGTCAAAAGTTACAAAGAAACTCCCCCACACTGTCTAACTTGCAAAAAATAAATAGAAAAGTAGGCAACGTTTCAGTACTAGAAAAAGCTATGTATAAAAGCTTTAGGCTTTTATTGTAGGCCCAGTTTAAGATGCAACTTAGTTTAATAAAATACGTAGTAGGGGGTGCCTGCTCTGTCTTTCTTAGACAAGGGGTCCTTGGCTTAAAAAAACATTTGTAGTTGGCGTGGTATTGACATGTTTGAGTGGGCTTTGGTTGCATGCAGGTAAACCGTCTGTGTGGAGAGCAGTCGAGATGGAATTGCACAAAATGCAATCTTTGAACCCATTGGCGAGTTAGCTTTTTTTGTTAACTTGTTGTAAATGTATCTGCATTTATATGCAGATATCTGATTATTCTGTAGAGATTAGCCAGAATGTCGTCTGGACAGACACACAGATATACACAGAGACACACACACAAAGACAGACCAACACACACACACACACACACACACACACACACACACACACACACACACACACACAAACACACACAAAGACCGACACACACACACACACAAAGACCGACACACACACACACACACAAAGACAGACCAACACACACACACACACACACACACAGACCAACACACACACACACACACAAAGACAGACCAACACACACACACACACACACAAAGACAGACCAACACACACACACACACACAAACAAAGACACACACACACACACACACACACACACACACACACACACACACACACACACACACACACACACACACACACACACACACACACACACACACACACACACACACACACACACACACACACACACACACACACCAGCAGCTTACATGACGATGAGGTTGGCTGTGCTTGAGTGCTCCTTCAGAAGCTCGTTGAGTCTGATCTGACGATTAGTCTGAGGAGCCAAACAGACACAAACAGGTTCAGACATTCAGCTATCAGCCTACCAGATGACATCACACGCTGCTGCTGCACTGTCCCGAGCCAGCACGGTGTTCACAGAGCCATCCCCTCCTCTCAGCTCTTCTTGTGGGAGGTGGAATGACATTGAGTTTTGAAACTCGTGAAGCGGCAGAGAACATGGGAAGTTACTGACCTTGGCGCGGTACAGCTCCAGCTCGTTGTCGGTGATCCTCCAGGGCTCGCTCTCCTTCAGCGCCTCCGCCGCATCCTGCTCCATGTCGTCTTCCTTCAGCCGATACGGCTCGATCATCTCCTCAAAGGCCAACACGCTGCACAACAACAGCTCCGTGGTTAGTCCCATATCAGCCAGCCAACCACATGCTATAAAGCCTTAAACAACACAGACGGCACACATAGGGATACAACCGGCTGCAGCTGTGTAGGAGAGCTGCAAAGATTCATCCATTAGTTCAAACTACTATTATTCCAACTATTACATTTATCATAAACTATTTGGATAATCCAACAATCGTTATTCATCGGTCATTTTTATGAAAAGAAAGTCAAACTTGTGTGAAGTCAGCTTGTTAGATGTGAATATGTTGTAGTTTCTTCTCTCCTCTGAGACAGGAAACTGAATATCTTTGAGTTGGGGACTAAACCAGACATTTCAGGACGTCATCTTGGGCTTTGGGAAACTCTGATCCACGTTTCACCATTTTAGAGACCAAACAACTAATGCATTGCACATGTGTGATCACATAAGGCTTGTATCATGTGGACGCTCTGACAGTTTTGTTGTCATTACTTAGAATTCCTGATGGGATTAGATTCCTGGACCTTTCAACCTGTCTGACTTCTTTTTTAGTGATGTCATTGCGTTTCCAGAACTTGGTGACTATAATGTTTTTATTACTGATTTCAATGAAAAGGGAAACCCACATTGGATAATTAGCTGGAATGATCCTTTAAGTTCGAGCAAAAAGACAAAACACTGTTATGGACCCACATGACCTAAAGCCATGTAGAAATATGTACCAAAGCAGTCTTTTCTAAAGTCATATAGATACATGAATTTTCAAAGCAAAGTGAAATGTGTCTGAGCTTCAGGATTCTGATGATGTAATGTGTTCACCCATACACATGGGGGGGCAGAGGGCCAGTCTGGCCACAGACTCCTCTACCATTCATTTATTCAGCGTGCTGACACATGTGAAACACAGTACTTTAGTAGCGAGTTACTGCAGGTCTACTGGAGAACGGAGGAGAAAACTCAGCCAAAGTTAGATGAGTGAAACTGCGGCCCTTTCTCTGCTCTGCAGCAGCGATGCGGCGGTGCTCGTGCACATCTGTTTGTGGGGCGGAGGCCCGAGGGGAGGGGGAGGGGTTAGACTGCTGTTATTGGCTGATCCAGACGGAGCTGATAACAGAGGAACGGAAATGGGACTCGGCTGGTACTTACTGCTCCTTCTTAGGCTTGGTGTTGATGTCTCCCAACACGTTGATGTCCGAGAAGTCTATCCTGAACTTGCTGAGCAGAGTGGCCATCCTGCACACAAAAACACAAAACAAGGAGCTTTGGGAGAAATACGGGAATCCAACTGCAAGACATTTCCAATCCGAGGAGCTGTGGACAGAGATAAGAGGGCTGAGTCATCCCGAAGGCAGGGAAGCGGCTTTAAATAGCTCTGTTTGGACATGTTTCTGGGAGGGTGGAGGCAGGTGGGACAGGCTGCACTGGGAGCCATTTCCTTTAGCTTCAACTACAAAGAAGCCGAGTGCCTGAACGCATCAGCTGTAACATATGGAGTATTGCGTTATCCAACTGGGATGCTCCTGCTTTCATATGTCAAAACCCAATAATCAATATTTTCCATTAACAACGTGTAATGTGAAAGATGTCACTCGTAGCGACGAACCCAAAGAGCTTTATGAAGCCTGCAGCAGATGACAAATAAAAAGACACCAAATGATGTGTGTATTTTAGCCCAAAAAATTGCCATTCAGAATGAAAACTACTGAACATGAGCTCTTCAGAGGTAAATACCATTGTTTGGGGTCAAATCTGGGTGAACTGACCCTTTGAACTGAATGAATGAAGATACAGAAAGAAACAAAATAGGAGGGGTGAAAAATAAAATAAATACATCAACGTGCCTATTGGTAAAACAATGGTGGAGTGTGAATCCATTCAGGTTGGACAGGGAAACATTAAAGTGGCAGATATGGGTTGAAATGGCCAGTTTGTAGCTGTACAGTGAACAGACACAAAGGGGCTTTCAAAGAGCACATAGAGCTGTGTACTGTACTGCACACCAAGATAAAAGGCTCGGCTGCTAGCACCTCGCTAATCTGATCCAACAAAAGGAGGTAGGAGGCAGCTGTAGGAGACAATGAGAGACAGAGACACCGAGAGGTGTGTGTGTGTGTGTGTGTGTGTGTGTGTGTGTAGCGGGGACAGTACGAGCAGCAGATGCCTTTGTGCGGATTCTGTCATGAAGGTTTATGCAGATATAAATAATATTGGAAATATTACATCCCATTACATCCAAGAACAGTTCCAGAGTTTGTTAAGGAGGCTTCTTTGCTTCCTTCCAGGGACTCAGATGAGAATATGGATATCAATGTTGTGTTTTAAATACAGAGCTGGAGCCAGGACATGGTTAGCCTAGCTTAGCATGAAGATTGGAAGAGGGGGAACCGCCTACAGGGTTTCCCCCAGAAAAGTAGTTAATCCCAGTGGCAAATGTTTTTTTCTTCAAACGACCGCCCGGAGTCCCAGACTGATGGCAGCGCTAATGGTCCCATGACATGGTGCTCTTTGGATGCTTTTATATAGACCTTAGTGGTCCCCTAATACTGTATCTGAAGTCTCTTTTATACAGGCCTTAGTGGTCCCCTAATACTGTATCTGAAGTCTCTTTTATATAGACCTTAGTGGTCCCCTAATACTGTATCTGAAGTCTCTTTTATATAGACCTTAGTGGTCCCCTAATACTGTATCTGAAGTCTCTTTTATATAGACCTTAGTGGTCCCCTAATACTGTATTTGAAGTCTCTTTTATATAGACCTTAGTGGTCCCCTAATACTGTATCTTTAGTCTCTTTTATATAGACCTTAGTGGTCCCCTAATACTGTATTTGAAGTCTCTTTTATATAGGCCTTAGTGGTCCCCTAATACTGTATCTGAAGTCTCTTTTATATAGGCAGGTAACCTTTCTCCTTATGACCTCATAAGGAGAAGATTTCTGATTGGCCCATCTGAGCTTTCATTTTCTCAAAGGCAGAGCAGGATACCCAGGGCTCGGTTTACACCTATCACCATTTCTAGCCACTGGGGGACCATAGGCAGGCTGGGGGAACTCATATTAATGTTAAAAAACCTCATAAAGTGAAGTTCTCATGCCATGGGACCTTTAATGTAGAGCCCAGCAGTTTCTGTGATAACAGAATCATGGACAGAGTCGCTGAAATTGAGAATTTAAAAAACTATAGGACAGCCTTAGCCTGATTGACATCAGACCCTTCTCAGTTGTAACTGAGAGTGGGTCTGGGAAAGGTTCATCCACAGCCCATTTCCAAAGGGGCGTCACCAACGGACGCCACTCAAATGCCTCTGGGTGCAATTGGATAGTCCAACAAATCAGACCAACGATCCAGGTGACGTAGCAGCGACAGCGGCATAAACGGGTTACTGCGCTTCGGTGGCCGTCATGTTGAATGAAAACAAAAAGCTGCTTGCCGCCTCAACGGTTGTGATTGGTGTAGAGCCCGCCTCAACGGTTGTGATTGGTGTAAAGCCCGCCTCAACGGTTGTGATTGGTGTAAAGCCCTCCTCAACGGTTGTGATTGGTGTAGAGCCCTCCTCAACGGTTGTGATTGGTGTAGAGCCCGCCTCAACGGTTGTGATTGGTGTAAAGCCCGCCTCAACGGTTGTGATTGGTGTAAAGCCCGCCTCAACGGTTGTGATTGGTGTAAAGCCCGCCTCAACGGTTGTGATTGGTGTAAAGCCCGCCTCAACGGTTGTGATTGGTGTAGAGCCCGCCTCAACGGTTGTGATTGGTGTAAAGCCCGCCTCAACGGTTGTGATTGGTGTAAAGCCCGCCTCAACGGTTGTGATTGGTGTAAAGCCCGCCTAACGGTTGTGATTGGTGTAGAGCCCGCCTCAACGGTTGTGATTGGTGTAAAGCCCGCCTCAACGGTTGTGATTGGTGTAGAGCCCGCCTCAACGGTTGTGATTGGTGTAAGCTCGGCGGTTGTGATTGGTGTAAAGCCCGCCTCAACGGTTGTGATTGGTGTAAAGCCCGCCTCGGCGGTTGTGATTGGTGTAGAGCCCGCCTCAACGGTTGTGATTGGTGTAGAGCCCGCCTCAACGGTTGTGATTGGTGTAAAGCCCGCCTCAACGGTTGTGATTAGTGTAGAGCCCGCCTCGGCGGTTGTGATTGGTGTAGAGCCCGCGGTTGTGATTGGTGTAAAGCCCGCCTCAACGGTTGTGATTGGTGTAAAGCCCGCCTCAACGGTTGTGATTGGTGTAAAGGTTTTGGGGACATTGGAAATGGGTTTGAATGGGTTCTTGGCCAGACTGACTTGCAGAGCAAATCTCAAATTTGCCGGAAGTTTGTCAGGATTTACCCAGGCTAAGACAGCCTCCATAGGGCTCTACAGTGAGTCAGTGCTAAAAGCTGACTTTTCATGCCACTTTCTACTTCTACTCCGCTACATTTCAGAGAGAAATATTGTACATTTCACTCCACTACATTCATCTGTTCCAGCTTTAGTTACTAGTTACTTTAGTTACTCCACTACATTCATCTGTTCCAGCTTTAGTTACTAGTTACTTTACACATTCAGATTCCTGCACACAGAACACATGTAGTTTCTAAAATCTGATGTTTGATTCTAAAGTAAACTAGCCGACAATATAACGGCTACAAGTCACGCTGAGATGATGAGACCATTAAACACACAGCTGGTTGGATCCTTTACTCTTTACACAATGGGAGAATACTTTAACTACATTATCCTGATGATACTAACACACTTTTACTGAAGGAATATTTATAATGCAGGACTTCTACTGTAACAGAGTATTTTTACAGTGTGGTATTAGTACTTTTACTGCAGTAATCTGAATACTTCTCCCATCCCTGATGCTCACCAACCCAGTCTGGTAACCCACAGAAACACTGGGTGGATGGATACACTCTTTGTCAAAAAACAGTTCCAGAACATGACTCCCCCTAAAACCACAAATTATTATTTTGACATGTCGAGTCATTGACAGATTAAACAAACATGATACAGCATGATAATCAGTGAGCTGGTAGGTTTATTTTTTCTAATTTGGGCAGAGCACTCTGTTTTCATGCTAAGCTAAGCACATCCTGACTTCAGCTCCCTAAACAGTAGAGGTGTGAATCTTCACTGATCTCCCGATTCGATTATGATTATCATGTCAACGATTCAATTCGATTCGATATCTCGATGCATCAAATACATTTTTCTATTAAAGCCATGTAGGATATTTAATTCATAGCTTTTCAAGCTTCAAAAACAAAACATTCTGCAGTGCTCTAATACTAAATAAATTGGATACATAAAACTACAGCACTGAGCACATGGCACTTCCTGAATGTGCAAAACATAACAGAATATGTAAACCGAAATGTTGTTAAGCCTACATTAAATTGTAAACAGAAATAATCGATTATGAGCCTGCCGATTATCGATGCAGCATCGTCCATGTCCACGATTCGATGCATCTATTATTTGATTAATTTCAACACCTCTACTACACAGACATGAGATTGATTTCCTTGCTGTAGGAAAGAAAGCTATTTCTGAACAGGTTGAACTTTTCCTTTGACACCATAGAAAACTAATGTCCGAAGACACTGAAATAGGGTGTTTGTCCATTCTACATGCCTTCATTTCAGTTTGGATAATTAACAGAGATGGGACTCTCCAACAATAACAAGGAAATGAGCCCTGCTGGCCACACACTAATGGTTCTGATGAAACCTGATCCGGGGGGAATACAACCACAAAGCAGACAAGATGTTCCCAAACAGCTGGCTCCAGTGTTTAAAAGCCTTTAAAAAAGGACCACACTTTATACTTATATTTTCTGGGTTTTCACCAATTTCCACAATCACTTGTAACATTTTAGACTGCATTTAAAGTTCAGTGTGATGTCGACTAAACATTCAGTTAACGTTTGGTTGCCTTTACCTTTTGTGTAAGTGGAGTAAGGTCTTTTAATACCACGTGCATATGACGGTAGTGTACGTCAAATTTAAGCTGTGAGCGTAATTCTCAGCTTTACATGCACCAGTGCACGTAACTTGGTACAGTAATTAGGTTGAAAAAAGGACAAATACATAGCTTTCAATATTTTTGAAAGTTAAGAAATTGTAACTTCTTTTTTTCCACCAGTGCATGTCAACAGAAGTTTTCCAAGCCCTGGAAGCCATGCGGAACTACATTTTCCTAATGATACTTACATACTTTTAATGAAGTAACATTGTCAATGCAGGACTTGTACTGCTACAGAATATTACTGCAGTGTAGTATTGGTACTTTTACGTAAGTAAAGGATCTGAATACTTCTTCTACCACTGTTCACCACTAGGCTGCTCTGTGTTTTGGTGCTGGTCTCAGTCAGCTTGGATGAATTTTCATCACGTAGCTGTGCATGGCAGTAAACAAACATGGCTGCCTACATGTAGCTGAGAAGCTGTAGAATTTTATGCATTTTACAGCTCCTTGATCATGCAAATGGTTGATTTTGTTTTTAAAAAAAATTTAATTGGACATGTTCTATATGAGGTTTGTATCCACTTAGTGTTTTTTATGCCTACTTTGGAGCTTTTTTACATAATGTCGAGGCACATTCAGGGACCGTCGCAATTTTGAGAATCCAACAAACTCCTCTTTTTTTTTTTTCAGCTTCTTTCTAGGGTTAGTGGTTTTTCTTTGGCAACTACAATAGTCAAAGTTTGACCATTTGTCATACAGAGAGGAATCTATAATGTTATGCAGTGTTATGTGCTGACTAATCGGTGTCCAACAGTATGTGCCAAGGACATCAACCAAAGTGTCACTTTGGAATGGCTAATTACAAATTTGAAAACTTTACAAGTCAGTGGCAAGTAAAATGTTTGGTGATGTACATGAACTGCACGTTGTTGTGTGAGCTGTACACATTTAAACATGTGTCTATTCACAAGACACTGAGGGTTAGAATCTCGAGTGCCTCTTAGTCAGGTTGTGTATCAATAAATCAGCTTCTTATGGCAAACATGTGAACACACACTTGTGTGCAAAGTGGCCGGCGTCAACAGAACACAGTGGCAGTGTGTCAGCAGCAGCTGAGGAGAGAGAGTGCTGCTGAAGGAGAGCAGATGGCCACAACCCAAGTCATGCCAGAAATCTACAAACCGAGCACTAGGAACCAGGAACAATCTTTCCAACTATTATTATTTTTAACTATTATCATCATCATTATAGTATGTAGTAGCAGTAGTAGTTGTTGTATTTCTGTCTTCTTCTATTTTTAGGGTTAATAATTGGGGAAAGTGAACAAGAGTAATTTCTTTTGCTAAACGTTGCCTTATCTACTAGGATTCCAATGGAAACGTTTTTTTGTTGGAATTCGTTTGGAAAATTTGGTTTTAA
Organism: Perca fluviatilis; assembly: GCF_010015445.1. Classification (NCBI taxonomy): domain Eukaryota; kingdom Metazoa; phylum Chordata; class Actinopteri; order Perciformes; family Percidae; genus Perca; species Perca fluviatilis. The sequence continues at coordinate 764,984 of NC_053128.1, forward strand.
AATCTGATCATCGGTTCCAAAATTAACCCACCCAAGTGTTGGTTTCCGTAGCGACCAATGTACTTCCAGGAGCTTGTTGTGTTGCAGCCATGGAGCTCAGTAACAGCGCTCTAAAGTGTGGATGTAAAAACCCGGTAAAACTGTTAATCACCACTGAATCAAATCAAATGGTCCTCTTATCTGTGAAATAAACATGTGACCTGTTTTAACTCCAGCCCTCAAAGAACCAGAATCAAAAGTTGGAATTGGAATCAGAAATGTTCAAATCTAAACGATGCCCAACCCTACTATCTACTCGTGTTAACCTTTGAATTTGACATGGTGTTGTGCGCCCAGATAGCTCAGTTGGGGGAGCCGGCGCCCATATATAGAAGGTTTACTCCTCGACGCAGCGGCCACTGGTTCCACTCCGACCTGCGGCCCTTTCCTGCATGTCATTCCCCCTCTCTCTCCCCTTTCATGTCTTCAGCCTACAAATGACCAAACATTTATCTTAAGAATTTGACATGGTGGATGGGAAGAACTTGCAGTACTTACGCTCTGCGGTCGTGATCGATCCTGTTGATCTTGCCTCCGATGAAGACCCGGATCTTGCAGTCCTTCCACCTCTTCTTGTTGGTCAGCAGGTAGGGGATGAGCAGGGTCAGACCTGGACACGAGACATGTCATGTCAACATGTAGGCTACATCTCCATCACTTGATTTGGTTTTTAACTGTTTGAGTTTTAAGCCAAAAGTGTTTTTTATCTCCAGTAGAAGAACTAATCTCTGTTTAAACTAACACACCCAAACCTCATATCTCATCATCATTCTGGTATACTGGACATAAACAGGAGGCTGCGTGGAGATTCCCACCCCTGCTGGTAGTTACCATGGTAACGTTAGTAGCTTTAGTCTCAGAGAACGAGACGTCGTGACTGATAAGACCCAATCAGGAGGAGAAACGTTGGAGTCAGTGTCGCTGTTGTCAAAGGTCTCCGGTTTAGGGGCTCAGAAACGCCAGAGCAGGGGAATGAGATGGGGAACCACCAGAGCAGGGAGAATGAGAGGGGGAAACGCCAGAGCAGGGGGAATGAGATGGGGAAACGCCAGAGCAGGGGAATGAGAGGGGGAAACGCCAGAGCAGGGGAATGAGAGGGGGAAACACCAGAGCAGGGGAATGAGAGGGGGAAACGCCAGAGCAGGGGAATGAGAGGGGGAAACACCAGAGCAGGGGAATGAGAGGGGAAAAACGCCAGAGCAGGGGAATGAGGGGGAAACGCCAGAGCAGGGGAATGAGAGGGAAACGTTACAGCAGGGGGAATGAGAGGGGAAACGTTACAGCGGGGGAATGAGAGGGGAAACACCAGAGCAGGGGGAATGAGAGGGGGAAACACCAGAGCAGGTGGAATGAGAGGGGGAAACACCAGAGCAGGGGGAATGAGAGGGGGAAACACCAGAGCAGGGGGAATGAGAGGGGGAAACGTTACAGCAGGGGGAATGAGAGGGGGAAACACCAGAGCAGGGGGAATGAGAGGGGGAAACGTAGCAAAAGTTATTCCTTTTTAAACCAAAACGTAGCGATGTAAATGTAGTCTCAAAAAGAGAAGAAAAGAGCAGAAAGCTGATCCAGAGACCGGCGTGAGCCTGCACCACAGAGGGGCGGTGTCTCTGCTGTCACGGTGATGATGACGCCTCTGGCCTTGTTCACATCTTCCCCTCCGCTGGGCTGACAGCGCGTCAGATTAACATATTGTACTGATCAACATATCACTAATAGATTTCATCACACAGCTAGGGGGGTCCATCTCATGCCTCTGTGTTGTCCTGCTTTATGTTACTCATATTGTTCTCCATATCGGTTTTTAACACGTTTTTGTGCAAAATGTCCTTGTGCATTTAAGAGAATCATTTATGTTGTATACTGTATTTTTAAGACAATATTCAGTTTTTCCAACAAAAATTTCATTTAGTATTTATTTCTTGGCTGCAAGCCAAACTACCTAACAAGAGAATTATTTTAATCCAACAACAAGGTGATGCATGCTTTTCTTCTAAAACATACAAGTATGTACAATAATAGCTATTTGGACTAACTCTGATTGGACAGATAGTCTAGCTAGCTGTCTGTATTTACCCTGCAGAGATCTGAGGAGCAGTTAACCATAGTCCTCACAAATCCACCGGATATACCACCGTATATAAACCGCCCTCGATATAGACTGCCATTGGACTGATCTCCCAATAGCGGACATTTCTTTTCCCAGACTCACCTCCGTCATCAAACAGCCACCAGACGTCCACTGTGCCCTTCCCTTGTTTCTTCTGGAACTGCTGGCTGGCCTCCAGCAGCCTCTGGTCTGACCCATTCAGTGGCAGAGTCGGGCTCCTCTTTTCTGCAGGGATAGTTCACACACACACACACACACACACACACACACACACACACACACACACACACACACACACACACACACACACACACACACACACACACACACACACACACACACACACAAAAGATGATACAACTGTAATTACTAGAATATGTCAGCCTGTGGGGAGTCGTGAGAGTGGAACCAAACCCCCCAGTGGACAAACAGTGCGTACCTTGGATGAGTAATTTATGTACAGTCGGACTTTTATGGTTTTGAAAAGGGTATGATGGTAAGCACTTAAAACATGTTTCACAATTCTAATAAAACTAAAAGGCAAGTTATGAAACCGCCACGTTACAGTTCCAGTGTTTCCTCTGCACATTTTAGATTTAGAGATTTCAGAATTGTTGATTTTGGAGTTATTAGTTAGTAGTATTATTTGTAACCAATGCCTAATGGTAAGGGAGAGGAAAGACACAAACTCCGAGGCAATCTTTTCATTTTTAGTTTTATGAATCAATCTTAAAACGAAGAAGACGAGATGTGCAGGAACATTGAGTTCTTCATTTTTAAAATAGTTTCATAGTGTAGCTTTTGAGATTGCTGTCCCAATGTCCAGGCAGCTGGTGCTACAGTAGTCATGTTTCCATCGAATTGTCAAGTGAATTTTAAGCGAACTTTTAAAATGTTGCAAAAAAAGAAAAGAAAAAGCAAATTAAAAGCGTAAAAACTAAACTAGGCAAAGCGTAGTTTGGTCACAAGCTGACGTTACGCATGGTTGTAGATTGTAAACTGGCTTGCTAAATCAAAGAGTTTAAAAGCGGAGTTCTCTGGCTAAATGGAGAGAAGGAGTATATTTGTTCATATTGCGAATTGTAGGTTTTCTTGAAAGAAAAATTGTTAATCACAAAAAAAAAGCACTGGTACGGTCATTAAATCAAGAATGATAATGTCAGTGAACTGACTCAGTCCTAAATATCTGTAGCCAGCATTAGCCAGCATGGGTGGAAGGCTGTCCCAGGAACATCTGACACTTTATTCAACTGAGCGAGTGAGTTTTTATTGTTCCTTAATGGGACTTTTCATTTGAAAGAAGAAGACGTGTTCTTTTAAAAGTTACATTGTTGCTCTTTGAAGTTTTGATATAGGTAGCTATTTTTCTGATGCACGGATGATTTCTTTCATGTTGGCCTCATGAACACAGGGAAACACCAGCGATCAGAAACAGGAGAGCAGTTTTCATCCTGGAAAAGAAAGCTGCAGACAAAGTGTCCCCTCCAGAGAGAGAAGAAGCAGCAGGCGAGAAAGACTGAAGACAAAAGGAGGAAATTGAAATGTTGGCACACACTCACAACATTAAATACTCAAGACTTGGACTGAGTTAAGGCACTAGCGCACACACACACACACACACACACACACACACACACACACACACACACACACACACACACACACACACACACACACACACACACACACACACACACACACACACACACACACACACACACACACACACACAAGCGTCAGAGACTGGGCTTGAGCTACAAGCTGGAGAAAGAGAGGAAAAGACAGGATGTTATTCCCCAAAGCCAAGAAGCTAGATGTGGAGAGACACAAGACAGAGACAGCCGGGCACAGGACGGGATGTTAATACAGGCGGAATTCATAATATACTGTGAACAATGAGGCGACAGAGAGCTAGATGGATGAAGATTCAAATGAAAACAAAGCAGAGAGAGAAAGGTTTAAAGGCAACACAATAAAGTGGATCTCCTGCCTTTTCTCAACAGGGGCTGAGTCGTAGCTTTGCCATCATCGTCGTCATCTGGGAAATGTGAGACAAAAGGAGAGATATTGATGTGAAATGTTGGTTTGATGTGCTAAAAAATTACAACCAAGGCTTCATGAATCAAGATGAAGTTGAGTACAACAGAACATGTACATTATTAAAGAAGGATTAAAAAAGCAACAAAGCAGACATTCACAGATGGTCCTGAGGAGACAGCTAGCTTCATGCTAACTGAAGCTTTAACAGAGGGCTCAACTTAGTCTCTCCCATTTCTGGAAACGTCTTACACTGGCTTCCAATGGCCATTTGGAGGGGATCAAATCCACATAAATCAGCTGCAACTCTCGAAACTCAACTCTCCACCAACACTATGCTGGGATTAAAATGAAAAGCTCCCACACTGAGGAGGGTGATTCTGTCTTAATGACGGCTCAGGTACAGTAGGAGCTCAGGCTCACAGTAAGAGGATTAGCCCAATCAAGGCATTCATCTTCACCAGACCTACATGTTCACAATGTGTGTGGAGAGCAAGAATGACCAAAAACATACAGAAGCCATTCAATTCAGAAAGTGAATTAGAGCTGTACTTCTGTTAAAAGGACACAGCAAAGTTGTATGTAAAGATGAAGTGCTGCTGTGGAAGTTCTGTTTGTGAGACCATTTACATCAACAGCAAAGTTAAACTGGAGAACAAGTGTCAGCAGTTCCTTTGGTGAGCCGAGCGATAGAAATGATGGTAACCACAATACAAAAATACAACCCAAGTTGTAATAACCTGAAATGATGCCTTATCAGTAGATTTGAGTGACATGTGCACCTCTCGTTGTAGGGCATTTGTTTTACAGATTTAATATTGTACCTAAACTTTGACAACAAAAAAAAAGTAACACAGCTCAACCTACAATAAGACAATAAAGTAAGCATGCAGCAGTACAGGGCCAAATACTCCAAGAGCCTTGGTGAATCCAGACTGGACGAGGCTGGTGCTCCAGTTGTGTGGGTGGCACTTCTACATCTCTCTCTCTCTGGGGAGTATTAAACTGGAGTCATGGGTCACTGAGGCAACTTCCTGTTCGAGCAGAGTGTGTGTGTGTGTGTGTGTGTGTGTGTGTAGGCACAATAATAGAAGTCATTGATGGATTAAGAGGGATCTCTGAGAATGTTGTTTAACTGATTTCCTGAATGAAAACCCTTCCTCTGTCATGACCTAAAGTAGTGTTTGAGCAACATAAACACACACGCAATCACGCACGAACGAACAGACTCCTCGATTTATGGTTAGATTAAACTATATATTTTTGAGCTTCAGTATGAACCAATGGGCTTGGAGCTAAGAGCCACAGACATAATGCATAAAAGGATACTATACAGTATGCATAAATAAGATGTTTACAATACAGAAGTGCTTTATTGTCTTCAATATGCAATTTCTTTTTAATCTAACTTCATAAATTATTATGTTTTCCATTTCCCTACTTCTGTCTTAAGTGTGCTTGGCCGATAAAAGTCAGTGATAGCGAGGCGGAGGCTGACCTTTGTGCACAGCCGGACTGTTCTGGAGGCTGGTGGCCTTAGACGACAGCTTGGAGGAATCTGCGTCAGAGTCTTTGCTGGTGTCTATGGACACTATCACATCTTTCATCCCAGAGGACTTCTCCTGGGAGGACAGCAAGTCATCTGGGAGGAAACGGGAGGACAAAACAAGGCAAGGAGAGGGAACACAACATGGTGGGAATTAGAAATGCTTTTTTTTTTTTTTACAGAGTGTGATGGTGTGAAGACAAAAAAACTACACGAAAACAGGGAAAAAAGGAAGTCAAACAGAACTTTAGAGTTCAGTAGTCTTCACACAGACACACTCTTTAAATTACTCCAGTGATTAAACTTGATTATTTTATATGCAATATTGGAGACATTGTGTGTTTGTGTGTGTATGTCGGTGTGTGTTTGTGTGTGTTTTTGTGTGTGTATGTCGGTGTGTTTTTGTGTGTGTATGTCGGTGTGTTTTTGTGTGTGTATGTCGGTGTGTGTATGTGTGTGTGTGTTTTTGTGTGTGTGTTTGTGTGTGTATGTCGGTGTGTGTTTGTGTGTGTGTGTTTTTGTGTGTTTGTGTGTGTGTGTTTGTGTGTGTATGTCGGTGTGTTTTTGTGTGTGTGTGTGTGTTTGTGTGTGTTTGTGTGTGTGTTTGTGTGTGTTTTTGTGTGTGTGTTTGTGTGTGTGTTTGTGTGTGTGTGTTTGTGTGTGTTTTGTGTGTGTGTGTTTGTGTGTTGTTGTTTTGTGTGTGTATGTCGGTGTTTTTTGTGTGTTATGTCGGTGTGTTTTTTGTGTGTATGTCGTGTGTGTTTGTGTGTGTGTGTTTTGTGTGTGTGTGTGTTTTGTGTGTGTATGTCGGTGTGTTTTGTGTGTGTGTGTGTTTGTGTGTGTGTGGTTTTTGTGTGTGTTTTGTGTGTTTTTTGTATGTGTGTTAGTGTGTGTTTTTGTGTGTGTGTTTTGTGTGTGTGTGTTTTTGTGTGTATGTCGGTGTGTTTTGTGTGTGTATGTCGGTGGTTTTTGTGTGTGTATGTCGTGTGTTTGTGTGTGTGTGTTTTTTGTGTTGTTTTGTGTGTGTATGTCGGTGTGTGTTTGTGTGTGTGTTTTTGTATGTCGTGGTTGTTTGTGTGTGTGTTTTTGTGTGTGTGTGTCGGTGTGTTTGTGTGTGTTTGTGTGTGTGTTTTTGTGTTGTGTGTGTGTGTTTGTGTGTTATGTCGGTGTTTTGTGTGTTTGTGTGTGTTTGTGTGGTTTTTTGTGTGTGTGTTTGTGTGTGTGTGTTTTTGTGTGTTTTTGTGTGTGTGTTTTGTGTGTATGTCCGGTGTGTTTGTGTGTGTGTGTTTTGTGTGTGTGTGTTTTTGTGTGTATGTCGGGGTGTTTGTGTGTGTTTGTGTGTGTGTTTGTTTGTGTGTGTTTTGTGTGTGTGTTTTTGTGTGTGTGTTTGTGTGTGTGTGTTTGTTTGTGTGTGTTTTTTGTGTGTGTTGTTTGTGTGTGTTTGTGTGTGTATGTCGGTGTGTTTTGTGTGTTTGTGTGTGTTTGTGTGTGTTTTTTGTGTGTGTTTGTGTGTGTGTGTGTTTTTGTGTGTGTATGTCGGTGTTTTTGTGTGTGTATGTCGGTGTGTTTTTGTGTGTGTATGTCGGTGTGTTTTTGTGTGTGTATGTCGGTGTGTGTTTGTGTGTGTGTTTTGTGTGTGTGTTTTTGTGTGTGTATGTCGGTGTGTGTTTGTGTGTGTGTGTTTTTGTGTGTGTTTTGTGTGTATGTCGGTGTGTGTTTGTGTGTGTTTGTGTGTGTGTGTTTGTTTGTGTGTGTTTTTGTGGTGTTTGTGTGTGTGTGTTTGTGTGTGTTTGTGTGTGTGTGTGTTTTTGTGTGTGTGTGTTTGTGTGTGTGTATGTCTGTGTGTGTTTGTGTGTATGTCGGTGTGTGTTTGTGTGTATGTCGGTGTGTGTTTGTGTGTATGTTTGTGTTTGTGTGTGTGTATGTCGGTGTGTGTGTGTTTGTCGGTGTGTGTGTGTTTGTCGGTGTCTGTCTGTCGGTGTCTGTCTGTCGGTGTCTGTCTGTCGGTGTCTGTCTGTCGGTGTCTGTCTGTCGGTGTCTGTCTGTCGGTGTCTGTCTGTCTGTCTGTGTGTGTGTGTGTGTGTGTGTGTGTTTTGATACCTTGTCCTTGGATATGAGACACATCCAGTCCCTCTTTGAGTCGCAGAATAACAGCACCAAACTGGAAGTCAAAGGAATCGCTGAGAAGAAGAAAAAAAAAAACGGAATTAAAGTCTGAGAATAAAATGCCTCCAGCGGATAGCTGCTGTTAACACAGTGCATCTGGTCCTGGTGCATACACCCATGTTAGGAGTATAGAGCTCAACAGTGTGGTTCCACAAGTGAAAATCCCGTTGATTATCAGCCATAAAGTCTAAACCATCCCAGGAAGATGGACCCTGAGCGGTGAGGTTGTGTAACCAAGGTTTCTGCTCCTGTACAAGATGAAATCAACCTGGTTCTAAGGAAAACAGGTTTCATTTACCATGTCATGGAGAAGTACTACACTACTCACAATCCTAACCGTAACAGCGACGTCTCTGATTGGTAGAGCTCACTGTTACCATGGAAATGTTTACCGCACCCATGGCTAGACCGAGCTTCTACCAGTGAAATTTCTGTACTCAGTGTTTGACCTTTGCTTTTTCATTTTTCAAAATGTTCTTTTGCGGATTAAATGTTTTATGGTCCCGATTCATCTCGTAGCTGGTTGGCATGGTTCCAGCCTTACAAATCGTTATATCAGCCTTTAATGAAATGTCAGAGATATTGAAGGGGGAAAATTACTTCTGGAACCAGAGGCGTAAAAAACAAACCAAAAAAAAGAGACTCGAGCAGCCCTGCACCCGGCTGCAATATAAAATGCACGTTGGTCTCATTTGTAGTCGTAATACAGCGAGTTATATTTGGAATAGCAAAGATAGAACTACAACACCACGGAATACCAAAAAAAACATTGTAAAGCACTGCAGGAGCATTTCAGTGAGAACATTTAGACCGTTTAATTTAAACCTTTTGATTTTAGACATAGAACACAATTCTTCAGTGAAGACTTTGTAAGACCTAACATTTTTATTTTGAAATTTTAGACTTTTCAAGACTTTAAACCCTGTGTTGAGCTCTATAATGTTACAGTAATGTCCACATCAAAAAAAAAAAATCTGCAGAGGACATACTCAACTAAACAGAGTGAAGACGAAGTGGCTACAGAGGAGGCTGCTGAGAGAAGGCTCCAACGTGGAGGCTGAACCTTACAGCTTGTACTCTGCCTCGGCTCTAGCTGGACGGAAAGTAAAGGGCAAATTGCTGAGCGTATTAGCTAAGATTTTAATATTGTCGGGCTGAACCATCTCTGACCTTCAGCTCTAATGCCATAATCCCCACACTTTACAATCAGGAACTCATTCAGCTTAAGTCCTTCACTCACAGTCTCACATGACTGCTTTAGTGTTCACATGGACCCACACTGCACTCCTGTGTTAGCACAGTACACACAGAGTGTGTGCAGCAGTACCACACATACTCAGGCAAAGTCAGGATACTGGTCAGGGCTGTAGTGTCTGTGCCCTGAGGCTGCGGACCCTCACGGGGCCCCTGGACCTCACAGGGCTCCCGGACCCTCATGGGTATCCAAGGGCACTTGTTTAATTCTATATATATTAACATCGCTCGCCAAACAATGTCTGATTAGTTTAATGAAATGAGCTGGTTTGACCATGGATATGTCCAGAACACAGGACCTTCTTCCTGTATTTACTTTCTTGCTCCCGCCCCAGACACATCTGACCAATAAAAAGGAGGGAACTATCTTGCAGGATTTGTAATGAAGCATTTAGGTATGCTTGGATTTTTACAGGTGTGAAGCGAAACCGAACCAAGTTTGCGAACTCATCAACTGAGTCAGACCAAATGAACAAGTTATAGGTGTGAAAACGCCCTGAGATACGCTCAACAGGATGGTATTTCTCCTCACAACTACCATCATTCTACTCTCCTATTAGAGCATGTAGTGAAATGCATGTCCACTGATGTTAGAGGACTTTTCATTTCCACAACATCCTCTGTATTACGATAACGTGACTCAGCTTTAGTTCTTGTCCACTTACTGGATCATGCTGATGTAAGTCTCCACGTTCATCATGTCGCCGTCCCTCCAGTCGTTCTTGAAGCCCAGCACCAGGGTGTTGGGCTTGAGGCGACCCAGGCCGGCAGCCTTGAGAGGGAGGACGAGGGAAATCACAATCACAAGAATTCATTGCTCGACTCTTTTCTTAAAGGCTGGATACATTCCTAGGACTCATTGACACGTTCATTCTGGAGCAGGAAAGTAACTGTTAAAGCAGTCACTGGTGCTTGTTCTTACTGTTCCCTCTCAGGCCAGTTTGAACATTTCAGATGGAAACTCTCGCAGCACTGTGTATGACTCAACTCTCAGATCCTCAGGAGCCTGCTATTTTCACCTTCTTCTGGTTTCCATTCAAAATAAAATAAGACCAATTTATTCACCAAAACAACAACAACCTTTTTTCAGAACTGTGCTTCAGAAGATCTAAACTGGTTCTCTTTCTCAGCAGGACATTTGCTTTGAATATAGTTTTTATTTAAGATGTTAAACCCCAATATTTAGGATTGAGAGTTTACTTCTCAACTAATTCTATGAAACAAATAATGAACATAAGTATTGTGTGTATCTCACACACACACACACACACACACACACACACACACACACACACACACACACACACACACACACACACACACACACACACACACACACACACACACACACACACACACACACACACACACACACACACACTTTTTTAACTAAGCGGTGAATGTCTTTCCTGAATGGTTTCCTTTTTCTTTTCTTTTACTGGGTTATTAAAATAACAAATTTGATTTGAGATTAATTGGGATCATTTGAGACAGTTTAAGGGCATGCAAGGGGCCAAATTCAATAAAGTTCATAGCCTCTTACACAATGAATACAACTATCCTCAACCTGGAACAAAAACTTCAAACATTTGTGGTTGGCAACACTTGAGACCACTTGTGAGAAAGTTTCCATTAGAAGCATGTGCTGCTTATCAGCAAGCAGAGAGCACTGAGCCAACACAGCTGGCTGCTGGCCCTTGCTGTGCGAGTCTACAGGAGGCTTGAACAATGCTTCCTGCAGAGCCGTTGTTTGCCGTTGACTCAGTGATAACGTGTGCTGTGTTCCTACCTGCAGCAGGTACTGTGTCCCCTGCCTCATGTCCTCGGCATACACCGGCGTGTAGAAGGCCTTGGTTTCATTCTTCAGCAGCCAGCGCTGGTACCGGGCCTGGTCCGTGCTCAGGTCTTTGAAGTTTGGCCGTCTGTAGCCCTACACACACACACACACACACACACACACACACACACACACACACACACACACACACACACACACACACACACACACACACACACACACACACACACACAGTGACAGGTCTACATGGCTCACATACTGTTACAGCTCTTTCCATTTATAATACTCAGCACATTAAGGATAAACTAAGCATCTTTGTCTCCATATTTGCATGCTCTCTATGATGATGATATTTCAATAGTTTGGAATAGTAGCAAGTGTCCATATACAGATCACAACAGCAGCCTACTTCAAAGACACACACACACACACACACACACACACACACACGCAGGCATGACTGCACATAGCCCGCATTCATCCAGTCAGAATGGCCTTTCCATCGGGAAGCAGTTACGCCTGGCAGGGGATTGGTAAAAGGCTTTTTACACGGTGTAAACAGGACACATCGACCGCATCACACTGAGGCTCAGTGACCAGGTGACTCACAGAGAGTAGACGGGTGAGAAATCACCCAAGGATATGTTTGAGAACCTTTCAAAACCGTGTCTCCATAACAGTTTGTCAACTGACCTGTAAGCACGGGGAGCGATTATCGCGCCTCGTAATTCATTTTCAATGAGAGGCGAGCTAGGTAGGGGGGTGCGGGCAGTTTGACAGGCGACGCGACAAGCGGGCGCAATCCCGTGAAACCGTTGCCTTCGTGCTTGCCACACGCACACGCCTGCCATTAGAGTTGATTTGTGTTGAACTTCTCCCTACACGTACGACGCGCCGTGCAAATCAATGAACGAGAGACGGATTCTTCGGTTTGTGAGTTCACTAAAATATAAGAGTTTTCTAAACAGTAATCAGGACACAGACAGCGGGGCTTCTGCTTCTCAGAGCATCGGCACAAGACTGGATTTATCAGGTAACCTCTGTAATTATGACTATGCTAATGTAGCTAACTTTAGCTATCAACAATAACCGTCTATGGTTAGGAAAGACTAGGATTACCACTGTTTGTTATAAATGGACCTGTGATTAGGGATATATGATACCAGTCAGCTGATCTCATTCAGTTGTACGGCAGGGATACAGTAGTGCACAGAATCTCCATGGTTACCAGACATTGATCGCCTGGCATTCACACGAGGAGCGTGGTAGACCCCGCAGATCCACGCAACTACGCAGGCCGAGTGTCGCTCCCCGTGTGAAAAGCCCTTAACATGTCGAGCTCACTACATACTGTATCTGGGTCATCATTCTCTCTTAATGTGTGCACTAAGAATGAACAGAGATCAGCCAATAAACTCTTATTGGCTGATATTCCATATTGATATGACACTCACAACTCCAGTATGACTCCGGCTACAATTGTTACTATATATGTGTAATAATGTTGAATCACTGCCAACTGACACAATGGGCTGGGAAACATGATGAATGGGTGACTTGATGGGAGTTGGTGGAATAGATATTTGAGCCGACCATCACACTGTGAACTCCAATTACACTGAGCCGGCTGCATTCAGCGGAGAACTCTCCAGCCAACATCATCACGGCTCGGATCAAATATGAATCAATCGCGCTACATCCCACCTGGTAACAGCTGGCTAGCAACAACAAGCAGAAGGGGTTATGTTATGTGTGCTTTGCTTTGGGCTCCTGTCTGCTGGTTAACTGAAACATCAGACAATATATTCATCCAGAAATATAATCAAACCTAGATATAAGCATGATGTGGCTCAGCTAGTGCAGTAGTGTGGGCAGCAGAGGGTTGTAGATTTACTTATTTTATATTTTAATGGATGCTGGCAAATGATGTGTGCATTAGATGGAAGAGTGCTGCTGCATGCAGGTTACAATTCAATGAACTGGGCAGTGGGGTTGGGCTTCGTTTGGATATTAACGATTCTGATTCTGATTCCAATTGTGATTCTTCCTTTCGATTCCGGTTCTTTGAGGGGTGGAGTTGAAACGGGTCACATGCTTATTTCACAAATAAGAGGAAGTTTTATTTTGATTCAAAAGGTGGGTTGCAGTTTGATGGGGCTTTTTCAATGTAAAATAAAGCCACACTAGAGCACCGCTTACTGTGCTCCATGGCTGCAACACAACAAGCACCTGGACGCTACGTAAACCAAAATTTGCGCATGTTAAATTTGGAATCCGTGATCAGATTTGAAACCAAATCCTCCAAACGATTAGCCTGACGTGGTCCTACTCAGATTCTAGTCAGAATGTGAGTCTGAAACCGCTCCATTGGGCTGTGATTATGGGGCGTGTTCCAACCGAACCAGGAAAAATGCATTCATTGGATAGACCTCCAACCAATCAGAGCAACAGAACTCAACACTGTATATAGTCTCCATAGCAACCACTCTTTGCACAATTCATTCGTTCTAACTTCCGACTTTTAGACTTTTTTGAAGCTGGATATATCATTTGTTTCTTGTAAATATAAATGTGGATAACGTTAGTGATAGTGACATGCTCGCTACAGTCGCATTTCTAGAGATGAATCGGCGAAAACACGTTTTATTTCTCTGATTCACGGCTTTGTTCTAGCGCCGGCGGTCCCTCTCTTCAGTCTCTCTCTATCTCTCTCCACCATATAACGCTCTCTCTCTTCAGTCTCTCTCTATCTCGCTCCACCATATAACGCTACCATGCTTTCGGGCAGTTGTTGAGGCTCCTCCGCTGAGGATTTTAAAATGAATGCGCTGTCGATATCTTCTGTAACAGACGCGATGGTGGAATCTACATCTCAACAAATTCAACCCAAGCGTTCTTTGGTGACGTGGTTGATTCTGTTACTGTTGATCATCTGTCCGACAATAATTGTTTCTCAACGGAGCGACTCCAGACCGAACTTCCCGACCTCGAATTTTGTGGGCGGGGCTAAGTTCGGCTGGCATCCAGGCTACCAAACGATTCCAATAAAGAAACGATTCAGATCGATGGAATCGTAATTTTTTTTTTTTTTTTAACGATTCCAAGGAGGAATCGGTTCTCGATGCCCAACCCGACTGGGCAGACTTTCAAACCAAACATGCCATTAGATCTACAAATAACTTCACTATTAAAAAGAACGCTTTTAAAAAAAATTTATTGTGCAAAAATGTCACCATATTCCCGAAAATTACAATTTTGAAGATCTTCATTTCTTTCTCTCTGGTGGAACGTCAAATTAGTTTTTTTTTCTTTGAAATGTACTTGTTTTTGTTGGTGTTTTTACTCCAAACACCAGAAGAGAATGGAAACAGCACGCCGCTTGACACACAAGTGAGCTAAAGAGCGATTCTGTTGCGTTAGCTCCGCCTACCCTCTCTGGCAGACCAATGGCTGTTGGGTGATGGGGAACAGTCACTAACCGTGTGCCGCTTGTGACTGGTTCGGGAATGTCACTCAGTTTATAACACTGCAAATGAGTGGGATCCACCACCACTGTTACCTCATCTATCAGAGATAGAGAGTGACTGAACAGACATTTATTTACTTGGAAATCTTTCATACCATTACTTTAACTTCCCTTGGAATTTTTACGACTCTTTGTAACCTTTGTGGGAGAAACAGTTTGCTTAGATGTGGAAGCAGCAGGAGCATGATCTGACTTTTAAAATAGCTATAGAACAGCTGCTGGATCAGGAGTGCAAAGAGAGGAATATTGATTATTAGTTCCATTAGTTCCAATTCAAACCAACATCGCCAATGGGAAGGTTGATTGCTGTTGACTGTGTCAAACACATCTGCAGTATTTAATTCAGTTCTCTCATCAATATCATATTTGAGTAGGGCTGGCTATCGTTCAAAAATATTTGATCCTGGTACCGATACCAATACAGTGACTTTGATACCGGTTCCTAAACAATCCTTTTTTTGATACCAACTTTATAGATTTGTATTACACATTACGGCTTAAATCTTTTCATTCATGTCTCAGCTCCGACTATGTGAGGAGTCTCTATGCAACAGAGTTTTTCCTGCGTGTCTCTACGATGTGTAACGTTAGACAGCCAATCACAGACATTATTAGATCTTAGTAGAAGCATGGTGCATGCTGATTAGCTCACTGACGTTGATGATGTTTACTCCTTAGGTATTGTAATTCACTAGACATTTTTCCATACTTAATACTTTAGAGGTATCTGGTCGGTGCCTAACAAGTACTGAGTTGGGTACCCAGCTCTACAATTGAGTTGGGAGCATTAATGATCTCTGAAGCAATTTAAAACCATGGGTGTCGTGTTGTATGAACATCTTTTTCATATTAACTCACCGTGCGAATATGACCACAGATCATCAGGCCAACGTTCTTGGTGAAGCTGTTGACCAGATCCAGGAGAGCTGGCCGAGAGTTGGGGTAACCTGTCATCACCAAGCACTGGGGTCTACGGGCATCAACAACACATGTCATCTTTAGCTGTGACATTCACTATTATTATTAAATTATTTAACAATCATCCTACAACATCCATCCCGGAGACTGGCGAGCACAGACTGTTATAATAGTCCAGGAATGGTTGCTGTACTTAATGGCAGGGGTTCTCGAACGCGTCACTCAAAGGTCTGCATCTGAATTTAGTTTTAGGTCAGGGATCTGGAACTACTGGCGATAACAAAAACAGGTAATCAACTTACTATTGACTATTAATCAGTATAAATGTATTTAAAAATAGAAAACGTTAGACTTCATAAGGTATCGTATTCATAACCAGAGCTTTCCAGGTATACCTGAGCTTTTCCAGTTTCAAGTGAGCCATAAAGAGGCAAAGTACCTCCCCTTCCGGTGGACCCCCATGGGTCCTTAACTTGGAAATTTATACATACATACATACATACATACATACATACATACAAATTTTTTTTTTTTTTTTCCCACAGTAGTGAATGGGGAAAGAAATTATTTTTTGATCCCGTCTGAATTGAGCCATGAATTACACGTATGATGTTCATCAGTTTAAAAGAAAATTTTGCAAGTCAAGAAAGTCTCTGGGCTAGATTTATCAAGCCGTTTGCGCCTGTTTCCAGGCGCTAATTGGTCGCAAAGACGGACGTAACCGATGCGGGCTATTTACAAACAGGGCGCACTGGGGTAAAATGGCAGATTGTCTGCCACATGAGCGAGAAGAGACAAGTTGCGCTTTCAATATGCGTTCGTGGGAGGGTCGTCGGGAAAGTGGGAGTTCCACCCAAAAAGGTGGGAGGATAAGCGCAAAGTGCCCCTAATTATATATTCCGTGGTATTTATAAAGACTGTCAGTAAGAGCGCGCCT
The DNA here is from genome assembly GCF_010015445.1 of Perca fluviatilis. Classification (NCBI taxonomy): domain Eukaryota; kingdom Metazoa; phylum Chordata; class Actinopteri; order Perciformes; family Percidae; genus Perca; species Perca fluviatilis. The sequence continues at coordinate 781,315 of NC_053128.1, forward strand.
CTATTCTGCGGGGAAATTCTCCGCCTCTTAAAAGCAGGTCTAAACCAGCCGCAATCGAGTTTCCTCGTAGACCTTTATGCCGCTGGTGAAATGGCAACAGTCATTTGAGCAAGACGAAGACATAGGCGAGGCTGAAAATATTTTTAACAGAAGAATCACACTTTGTCAGTGAACACAACATCATTTAGCGTTACAGATCAAGCAGCCATGCAATATTAGAGTTACTGGAAGAAATCAAAGATGAAATTGAATCTCCCACTCAGCGTTCACATCCCATTCCAGCAGTTGTTAAACTCCTCGCTACATTACAAATATTGGCATCAAGATCATTTCAAACAGTCATAGCATCAGCAGTGGGAATATCTCAGTCTGCACTCAGCCGTATCATAGCACAAGTACCGCTTTACTACAGCGCAATTTACGGTATAGTGGGCGGAGAAAGACGCTGATTGGGTGATGGGTGTCAGGGTTGATAAATACTACGCAAAATGTGGAAGCATAGCGTGCGCTATTACCGAACTCGCATAAACAGACGCAGCGCAAACTGCGCTAGTGTTAGTAAATCAGGCCCTCAGTTTATTATTAAACGGCTGAAGTATACGACTGTGAAAATACATAATTACAAAGACTACAGACTTCAATGTCTCATGAATGACGTCTGGCTGAAGCTATGTCGTCTGTGTGTATTGTACCGAGGATGTAACGTTACTTTAATGAGCAGAGGATCTTTCTTGTTCTTTTGCTTATCTGCTGAAAACACTTGACTGGATAAAACCCAGCAGGTCAGATAACGTTACATGTGTTGTGGAACAGAGCTCAGCTAGCTAGCTAGCAAGCAAGCCGAGCATCAAGCTAGGTGAGGTAGATTGTGTGAGACGGGAGATGTAGTTCACCGAGCTGTTTCACACAAAACTAAGTGGTCATATGACAAACCTAAGGCTAACTGAGACTTTCTTCGGTTGAAAAATTCTTTTAAATTGACGAACATCTTATTTGTAATCCATGGCTCAATTCAAACGGGATCAAAAAATTATTTGCCTCTCCCCGTTCACTACCATTCATATTTTTTTCCAAAAGATAGTTCCCATGGACCAGAAGTGGAAGGGCGTGACTTCGGCTCTCTAGGACTTAATTGACCCAGTGATCTGCAGCCACTTTCCCCTCTGACCTTCACAGTGGCCTGTAGTCTTCTCAGCACAGGACAGACAGAACAGGAGCAGAGTAGCGCACATCAAAGCAAATATGTTAAGCACCATGGGATTTAACGGCGGCGGGGAGAGGAGGACACACGAGTCATTCTGAAGACACCATCAGATGCCTTTTAATCCCCTGCTTGGTTTGCTTCCATGGGAACAGTCCAACGGCACATCGGCACTAATCGTCTTCAAAAAACACCACGTGTGTGCGGGTATTTAAAGAGAGAACACACTCCGTGTGGTGGATATAGAAATAATAGCTTTAGGTGTATTTTTACTTTTGTGGATTATCAACGGAAATGACAAATTTATGCTATTCAATGATAGATTCTTCAGTTTTATTCATACTGTTTGTAAGGATAAACCTTTATTGTTCCACATGGTGCCAAATTTGCTTCATTTTCTGTGAGATGGTAAACTTTGCAAATGCTGCATGAAATAAGTTCAGTACATGGGTCCCATTGGACACACAGGGGTGGGGGGAATCATATTTTGTCATATGATCATGTTATTGCTCTACACATCGGCCGTACAAATAATAATTCCAAGCAAGCGGTGATTCAAAACTAACAAAATATGTTACAGAAGATCACCCATGTTAAGCAATACCCACAGAACAGTAACAGTGATTGCTTTGATTATATTGTGATTCTATGCATTTGACATTTCATGATATTATTTTATATTACCTTATAAGGGTGCCACGATTCTCCAAATTCATGGTTCCATTTGACTTTCGATTTTTAAGATCAAGATTAAATTTGATTTTAACATTTTCTTTTCAGCTGCGACGGCTCATCTCAGACTTCGGCAGTGGCCACAGTGTCTGGAAAAGAGCAGCTGCAGGCTACCGCTAAGCTAACATCACCCTGTGTTTTTAGCTGCATGCTAACAGCCGCTAAGCTACGTTGTGTCCGTTTTGGGGTGAGAGTGAGACCGACATAAGAGATAAGATAGATTTTATTGTCCCGAAGGAAATTCTTCTTTGACAACCAACCAATATCTGCTGTTCAACACAACATAGTGCATACATACATACACACATACATACAATGCACAGGCAATGTTGCATCACTCTGTGTGGACATGCTCATGTTGCATGCAGAGACTGCCACTAGCCAACAAAATTGCACACTGCCCGTTGTAAAACACATAATAATAATAAAAATAATAATAATAATAATCATCATCATGATATGTGGAGTAAGGGTAAGCCGCCTTGTCAACATACAATCCTGGTAAAATAAAAATGTACATGTTTGTACATCTTACACATGTATATGTTTGGTACCTGAAGTTCTTGATGTGGTCCTCCACGCCGCTGAGGTGCAGAGTGTGGGTCAGGGCCTGGTGGTAGGTCAGAGCCTGGGTCGACGAGCCCCAGTTCACATCTGGAGGGGAGGACGCATGCAGGCACAACACACACAGTGCAGTTTAGAAGTGTGTTTACGGGTCGTCCTGCTGGGCCAAAGGCCGGCTGACCCATGCGGCGTTACCGGCAACGAGAATGCCTCGTGTGTGTGTGTAGCTGCATGTCAAACTGAGTGTGCATACAGGTGTGTGTGTGTGTGTGTGTGTGTGTGTTCAGAGCTGCACGGCCAGCTTTGTGTTTGAAGAGGTGCACAGAAGTGTGTGGAAAAAAAAAATATTAATTCACACTTTTACAATATTTCACTTTAGTGAACTGAACGACAGATAGCTCCAGCTGATGTGTAGCCGGTTAGCTATGGATCCATTTTATAAGTCCATTAACACATGTAGAAATAAAAAAACATATTTGGATTTCATGGCCATTGAGCATGAGAGTTAGCTTTTGGCTAGCCAGACCTTCCTCCACAGCGCTGCACAGGAAGGTCTGGCTAGTACACACAGCATTCCTGGACGGGAGATAAACATGCTCTGGTTTATTCTTTTAACCAATCACAATTGTCTTGAGCGGTGCTAAGCACCGGAAACAATAACGGTGCCTCTGCTAAATAGTCTCAGGAAGGAACTTGTTTTGGTGGAACATGTGGACGTTCAAAAGTAGTTTTAGTCGTGCAACAGAAAACTCTGATTGGACAGATAGTCTAGCTAGCTGTCTGGATTTACCCTGCAGAGATCTGAGGAGCAGTTAACCATAGTCCTCACAAATCCACCGGAGGTTAGAACGCCAACACAGAGACAGAGGAAGGAAACGGACATCCAGCTGAAAAGAGGGACGTTCGGCAGAATTTCCTGCGGCACCGGAGCAATCCTCGAAGTGGAACTTCGTGGATATGGACTAACTCTTGGCAAACACGGCTGGGTACAGTGACCGCAAAGTAAACTGAAGTCGGGGTGGTCCGGGATCAGACCCTGGCTAAAATTTGAGTTGCTACCCGAGTCAGAGTCTGGAACGTGTTTTATGTGGGAAAATAATTTATAACATAATTTTGTCAACCATCATATATTGTCATATTACCGGCACTATTGTGTCATGTTTTCGTAATTGGAACTTTTTTTATTATTATTATTATTATTCTGAGGGTATAAAATCTTGGTTGCAGGTAGAAACATTCCTGAATTCTGTAAAATGGTGGCTAGAAACAAGAAATGTTGTGATGAACTCAGGCTCAGCAACTCACCTGGCTTCTTGTAGCTGACGTAGATAAAAAGGCCCAGAACAATGGCGTTGGTGAGGAGCGCGGCCCACCAGTTGATGACAAACATCACCCCACAGCACAGCACGGCTCCAGCCAGAGAAACCCACATGTTGTAGTATTTGAAGCTGGGTCGCCACCCTGCAGCACCAACCACAACCAGTTACAACATGGAAACAGAAGGCGTGTGATGTGTAAAAAAGATCAAACAAACTCAGAGTGCTGTCACATACTGTTTCAAAATGTTTCCAAAAATTAATAATGATGGTACACGGAGGAATTGCACTTCATGTTCTTTGGGTTGAGTAGAGGTCAGATGTGTCAGAGACTCCTTGACCAAATTAAGTTTGACCTGCAATTCAAAAGACTAACAATCAGGAGACACTGTGGTCAGCCGCCATGAAAGGAAACATTTCCAATCATTTTTATGATCTTAAAATATTAAATGTTGCTGTTAAAGAGCATGGATAAAGTTAAAGTTGGAGATGTGCTGTGTTAAAGAATGGGAGTTAGCAACCTGTTAGACTGGAGACCGGAAGTTATACCAGCTATTAGAGACCACATTGGTTTACTGGGTGCCACAGACACTAGACTAGTAGGATTTTAGTGATGGGACAGTCAGACTGTATGGTTACACAATAACAGAGTCTAAAACAAACCACAGGACATAAAGGGTACATGGATGGTGCCTGAAGAGGCCACAACACCTAATGGCTCAGAGATAGTTTGTGGTTGCAGAGGCAGTAAAATCCAGAAGCCAATGTCTGTATTACTGCTTGCCTCTGATTAAGCCATGTACCATTTAAGTCTGTGTACTTATAGGACCTGCTTGGAGGAATAGAGAATCTGTACCTGGAGTTCTGCTAGAGCTTTGGTATTGTGGGGGGGAAAAAACACAGAACTCAATATAGAAAAGATCAACTTCTGTATATGCATTTCAATTAGCTATTTTCTACAGTCTAAAGAGGCCAGTTCACACAAAATTACAAGCATGTAAGGGTTTTGTCACATACCTACAGTGGTATCAAACAGAATCTCATCCCCAGCCCTCTGGATAATTAACGTCTCTAACCAAGGTAAGGGTTCTTCGATATTTTTAAGTAACTAAGTGTATGAGTAACTAAGTAACTAAAACTCAAAGATGTACCGGTAGTTAAGATCTGCAATTCCCTTTTGTTATCCGAGAAACCAGTAACAGCTTCCAGTGGCTATTTCATTAAAAATGACAACCTGTAGCTACAACAGCTAAATGCAGTGTATTCCAAGTTTCCCCCCACCAGGCCTGAGCCACTGGGAATTATTTTGTAATGTATTTCAAAGATATTTTTTAAACTACAGTTACAGTGGGGCGGCTCGGCTGGAAATGTCATATTTTCTAATCTCGTAATGTAAAGCCCTATGGAGTCTGTCTTATAGCCTTTTTTAAATTCACAATTTCCACGATTCCATCCATGATTCTGTTATCAGAAACTATTGGGCTCTACATTAATGCTGCCATCAGACTGGCCCCAGCCGGGCCCTCGTTTAAAAAAAAAAAAAAAAGACACTTGCCACTGGGCTAGACCACGTTTCTGGGGGAAAGCCTGAATTGCTGTCTCACATGTAGCCTGCTAACGTTTCCCCAGCTGCTTGATCCAAATGCTGCCGGCCCCGATTCAGAATTATTTCCTTGAAAGTCTTAAAATATAGATATGATATACAGTACATGAACGTTGAACTGGAAGATTGTGACGACTGCAGTAGGCGTGACACAATCAGCTAGTTAGTAGCAACACTGCTTCTGTTTAAGGATTCCAAAGGTTTTCTTTTTTTTTCCAATTCTGCTTTCTGCATCGTAAAGTGAATTGCATTGGATTGGAGACAGATTAAAGCAACTATCTGTGTAGATAGAGACCATTGGAGGTCTCGGAGAATGCTTTTGTGTATTTTGGTGAACTGACCCTTTACAAACAGATAACTAGCAAATATAGAGGGTAGCATGTTTGTATGCTGTACAACATCACCTCTAAAAAGCTTCCCACATATTCAGATATTCCTGTGTAGTTGTGCGTGAGCGTAGAGTGCCGAGCCAGTCTGTCAGCCTGAGATGACTGATGCGGCTGTATTTTCCCAGAGGCATTACAGCTCCTGGCAAACATGCGTCATTCAACAGCAGGGCCAAGCTACACAACAACAGCACTGGAATGATGTACTCGGCTTTTAAAAAGGCTTTTTGTTCCAAATTAACACAACCGTCACTCATAATCATAACCCAGCCAATCCCATTAATGACTCCTCTGATGTGGCAGTGTGGCAGTAACAGTGACCCACACACTTGTGTACAAACAGATTTTAGAGCAGAACCATAGGGATGGAGGACAGGGCGCGTTGGAGCACATGGGAAACCCCAGCGTGATAACAAACGGTGGATTACAGCACTGACATTTCAAACCATTTGCCACGAATATCACATTACACTGCATTAGATAGCTACAGTTAAAAGTAAGAAGGGACTAAATGGTAATACTAATGAACTTTAACTTTTATTTATTTTCTTAAAGATTTTTTTTTTTTTAGGCCTTTAATTGACAGGACAGCTGTAAACAGAAAGTGGGAGAGAGAGTGGGAATGACATGCAGCAAAGGGCTGCGGGTCAGAATGGAACCCACGGCCGCTGCGGTAAGGGCTGAGCCTTAGTACATAGAGCGCACCCTGAGCTACCAGGGCGCCCTGAGAACTTAACTTTGACAGAAAATGCATTAACATTCATTGGAAATCTACTTTTAGACAAACCTTTTCATAATATTTTCCTCACCTCAGTGAGAAACAGTTCTTTTTTTTCCAAATGAGCTTTGATTACAAAAAGTTGTTTATCTCAAAATATTTAGAAGTTTGAAATTGTACAGTTCCATAACAAGCAAGTAAGTAGAGTCAAGAGTGTGTGTGTGTACATTGTGTATTTTGGCGTAAGATTTGGTTAATTTAAAAGGGAACTGTAATGTAACCATAAACTGTCAGACCCCAAGGCCATTTATAGACTATTATATATTATTATTATCATCTGTACTATAAATGTTACCATAACTCTCTGGCTTGTGGGACCGAAAACTGCAATGGCTCGGTCACACCAGCATTTTAAACCACTGGATTTGGAAAGGAAAGCAATTTTTACATTTGAATGAAATGAGCCCAATCAGCGGACCGCTGAGTGAATCCATGTGAATCTTTAGCACGAGGGTTAGCTTTGACACGCAATGCCGCGCTGATGATGAACAGCAAACTGTCTTCCTGTTGCCGACCTTTGAGAGAAGTAAGAGCCAGAAAGACGGCCATCTATTGAATAAACGGTTTAACTCATTAGCCAGTTAGCGGTCGAGCTAACTAGCTTGCTAACTGCTAGACTGCAGAACCATTGGGAGTGACAAGCAGCCCCATGTTCCCAGGACCGGTCTCTGTGAGCTGGAAAACACTAGCTCTCAGCTCTTCGAGCAGTCAGACATGAAACCTTATCATTTCCAATCACCATGGCTGATAAGCCACTCATATGAGATGTTCCCCCTTTAGCCTTAACTTCTAGGTCTAGCACATTAGAGTCCTTTGTGTTGTCTTACCTGGTGAGTTAGCCAGGGAGGCATGGAACACAGAAAAGTTGATCAAGGCATAGGACGCCAAGAAAAAGTTGGAGATGATGGGGGCAATTATGTTCAGCTTAGCTGCAAGAGGAAAACATCAAACAGTTAACTTAGACAGGGCCAAAACTCAAGTTTCATGTGCTCTAGGCCAGGGGTCTTCAACTTGTTTTAGACCAGGGACCCCTTAGTTGAAAGAGAGACCGAGTAGGGACCACCTACTACATATATTGTATACAATTGTGTTGCATATTAAACTGGGCCAAATGGATGGAAATAAATGGTTATCATTTATACATCATGTGTTAAACTTAAACATACATGTTGAAGGCACAGTGAATCCTTAAGCATAACTGTTTGGCTACCATACCTACAGTAAGCGGATCTTCAATGCGTGAATCCTTTTTTTCACAAATAGGCCGATTTATCTTTGCTATTAATAACACACACACACACACACACACACACACACACACACACACACACACACACACACACACACACACACACACACACACACACACACACACACACACACACACACACACACACACACACACACACACACACACACACACCTTCTAATTTGATTCAACTGAGTCATTCTGGAAGAAAACAGTCAGTCCATTCATCACACATAAAATATAATAATATTGGCATCGAATTTGGTTCATCTTCATGACTCCTATGCTGTGTCTCAATCCACATACTTACACTTGCTGTTTTGAGTGCCTATAAGTGCATTCACACTGACGAGTATGGCAAATGCAGTGCACTCAGAGTTCCTGGATGCTGCACTCATAACGGTCAAAAGTGAGGAAAACACTGGACCCTCCGGGAGGGACCACAAAACAGTAAAACACTGTTCATTTTTAATCAAATTAGTTCCAGGTGATTATACACTAATGAAAACATAGTTGAATATTATATTATATATAGGATATTCCACTTCTGCAAATAGATCGCCCTAAATCCTACAAGCTGCTCTTTTGTTTATTGCGATCTTTTAAAGACAAAGCCTTATAGTGAGATTGTGCAGCCGTACCGATGAGGATGAAGGCCAGGGCGATCACAAAGGTCAGAATGTAGCCGCGGAGGGGCTCGTTGTTCTTGCCGTAGCCTTTGGCGAACATGCCCAGGCCGGGGTAGATGTTGTCCTTACATAAAGCCTGTGGGAATGGAAAGCATCATGTAAAGCACAGGAGTGTCAAACTCAGATTCACTGCGGGCCACACTGGAAAAAGAGAATCACATCAAGAAACCAGACATGTGTAGTTCATTAACACGCTTTTATTTCATTGAACAAGTCAAATATCTTTGACTGTGTTATTGCATTTCTCATATAGCTTTCTCACTCACAGCTTGGTCCACATAAAGGCCTAATAAGGTCATCAAAAAAGTTGCTCAGCAATCATAGAAAAAAGCACCCAAAAGGTTGGAAAAAGTGACAAAAACATCGGAAAAGTTACAAAAACGTTGAAAGAAATAACTAAAGATAGTCAGAAAAGGCGCCAAGAACTTTGACATTTTTTTACAAAACTGTCAGCCAAATTCATTGTGAAGCTAAAGGGATTTGTCCCGCAGGCCTCGAGTTTGACACATTTTGGAGTTTGAGTTGTTCATGATTAAAAACAGTACATTACATAGGGCTGCACAATTAATCGAATTTTAATCACGATCACGATTTTGGCTTCCCACGATCAAATTTGCGTGATCGAGCGATATTTAAAATGCGTCATTCCGTTCATAGAACAGTTTTTGCAAAGCCAATCTAGCGCTCCATAAACCACTGTCTGATCACATGTCTCCATGAGCCAATCAGAGCTGTTCCCTGCCTGCACCGCGCAGCTTAGTTTCTAGATGTAGACAGTCACAGAGGACAGAGTAACGGGAGGAAAATTCCACAACAGGTAGCAGTCGGTCATCATAAGCCGGTCACAATGTTTACCAGTTTACCAGTAACGCAAAGCGTTTTGTCCCGTCTGTGTTGTTTTTCAGACAACAGCAGTGACCAGTGCTAGTTTGTGTCTTTTAGCTCATAGCTTTAGCAGCAGACTGTTGGACGTCCCGCTGTTGGAATCCTACAGTGAAATACAGACACACTACACTGTTTAGCAGTCAGCTACTGTGGCTAACGGTAGGCTAACGTTACCTGCAGTGTAACGTGTTATTAGTGTTTACTAGCATGACATTCAGCGATGTTTATGTTGCCTCTAACGTGGGTTTCGGAGCATCAGAGTGCAACGCAGACATGTAAGTGGCCGCGTAATGAGCCACAGAAATCCGCGTAGCTATTTCGTCCGGTAGATACCGGGCACCATATGCGCCGTTAACGTGAACAGAAAATTGCGTTGCCTGTATCTTTCACGGCAAACATGCATGTGTGGAAAGCGGTCGCACAACAGCTGAAATGGCATACTCCTTCACAGTATCCTTCAATAAAGGAGGAATGTAGCACAATATGGATGTATTAGTAGGAATGTAGCACAATATGGACGTAAAAGCAGTTATAATTATATAATTATGTGACAATAAAATTTGTTTTGGCAGTTACAGTACATTATTAGTTGTTAATTAACTGTTTTTCTCCCAGTTTAGTATTATTTGTCGTCTTCCGCTGCGAAACTAGGAACAAATGACTGGAAATGATGTGCATTTGGTTCCTAAGAAATAGGAGCCCAATCTGCCACATGGTGGCGCTACAATTAAGGATCAAAAAAGCGATTTTGGAAAGAAAATGCTCCTCAGGCCGTCAAGGGTGGGGCTTAGCAGTAAATTGGCCATAACTAACTAATGGTTTGACCAATCATCATAAAATGTGTTCAGTGCGTCATGAGGAATAAGCTGACCCAAGATTATGAGTTTAACCCATAGGAGGCGCCATAAATACCACAAGTTTGTACCGCAAAACCCGGCAGACAGAATTTCACCAAAATATGTACACATGGTCTTGGGGCGAGTAGTTACAAGGATCTGACGTGTCATATTGATTGGTGCATGTGGGCGTGGCCTATTTAGCATTATATACTAAATTATGCCTTTTCTCAAGTTACTGGGGGCTAGAACGAGCTAGAGACATGAAAATTGTCACCATAACTGAATTGATAGAAACATTTAACACCACGACTTGGACGTACGTACCAAGTTTCGTTAAAATCTGATAAAGGGGATGAAATCATGGGACTTGCTGCATCTACTGTAGGGATGAAACAGGTGTGTGGTTGGTTTCACCACTTTTTCTATAGAGCATTAAACCATCTGAAGTGGTTTTGCTCAGCTTTGTGAAGCTAGAATCCCGCTCAACTCTGCTTGCAGCTTTGACTTTTGGCGATTTGGCTGCTTCCCAAGCCTGCTGTAGCTCAGGGGTAAGGGCGTTTGCTTAACAATCAGAAGGTTGGCGGTTCGATCTCAAAGTGTATGAATGTGAGCGAAAGGTACCTGTAACAAGTGAAAGTGCTTTGAGAAGCCGGAAAAAAAGGTTTGAACCCGCAAATTGCCGCTTGCGGCTATTTTTCACTGCTGTAAGTGTAATTTGTTAGATCCAGTTTAGGTCGGGCCTTACCTGAAAAACTTTGGGTGCACTGACTAAAGAGGCCAGCGCAGAGGACAGAGTGGCAGAGAAGATTCCAGCAGTGATGACGGGCCCAAACCCAGAAACCATGCTCATCACCTGAACCAAAGATTGAAGGCGATTAAACGGTTTGACTCTTGCACGCAACAACCAACATTGTTATTTTAAACTCTGTCTCCCAAATGTTCCTAGCATGCTTCAGAGCTCATCTTCTGGCAGAGCTGCTTCCTACCTGGAAGTCATTATGGAGTCCATAGGGGCAGCCCTTTTCTGTGCCCCTGCACGTCGAGAAATCATAGCCGAATTTGCAGGCAGCTTCTGTGCAGTTCATCATGAACTGAGAACTGACTGTGTCATTCACATTGCCACTGGCGTCTCTCACAATACAAGAGCCTGGTGGGAAACAAGTTAGCACGTAAAAAACCATGTTAGGAGATGTGATTCACTTTAAAGGAGAACAACTGTCAGATAATATCCCATATAGTAGGTACCACTGCACCTGTGGAAACGGCAACACCCAGGTAGACTATTCCTGTGATCAATATGGCCAGCAGGGTTCCTCTGGGGATGGCCAGCTGTGGGTCCTGGAACAAACAACCACAACACAGACCATCACAAACCTTTTAACCCATATCAATAAAGAGGTTTTAGATGATGACAGCAATCCACTGACTGCCACACTGAAGGGCATCCGCTCAATCTCTGCCTCCTGCTACTTGGTTCACTTTGTCCAACAGAGTGAACGGATGAAAGCAGACCATGAGGTTGCTTGGTTTGACAGCTTTAGTCAAATCTAGGACAGCAGGATGAAGCCCTTTAGACAGATCATCTCTTTTTGTTCATATTTACAGGTGACTTTAGAGATGTTCCGATACCAGTATCAGAATCCTCCGATCCTGCCTAAAATGCTGGTATTGGTAAGTACTGGAGTTTATGCACCGTTTCCATACCACGTAATATAGCCCTGAAGAAAATCTACTTTAAAAGTAGTTTTATTTATGTTCTTGTTCCGTTAAAACCCTAACCCCAGTCAAACTGGAAAGTAAAAGAACGTTTCTATGGCATTCATAGTTTGTGTTTAACAAAGAGTTTAACCAAAGATAGAAATCATATCAGATCCATACAGGGATAGTAGTATACAGCGGTTAAACATAATAAAATATATGACACACTGGTATCGGAGGAGTACTCGTATAAGCCAATACGCAAGTTCAGGTATCGGAAAGCAAAAAAATAGTATCCGACCATCCTTAGGTGACTTACAGCAAGGTCTCCTGAAATGTTGGCTCCGGCCAGAATACCAGTGGCTGCAGGGAAGAAGATGGAGAAGACTGAGAAGAAGGTCTCACCTCGGAAGTCAGGACCCATGTTTTCCCACATGATCAAACCTGACAGGAAAACAGAGTTATAAACACCAAAATGGCATCTCACAAAGCATGTGGTGCCAACACTGCTAATGCTAACAACCCTCAGGGTTATGATTCTGCCTGAAAACAATCCGTGTGTGTGGGGTCCTACCGTTGTAGCCAAAGAAGCCCACAGATTCCTTGGCCTGGACAGGAATGAAGGTTCCGATGAAGTAGTTGAAGATGGCTGTGACGAGGACAACGAGCAAAAATATCTGGGCCTGCAGAGAAGAAAGTCATTAGTCACACAGGATCTCTTAACCCTCATGCCCTCCTTTAAAAAAAAAAAAAAAAAAAAAAAAAAAAACTTACTTTCGACACCTTCGAGGCAAAAATGGCCACGCACACAAAAACTGCTATTAAATCATCATATATCAATATTTATTTCTGCTTTTTTTTCATAAATCACTTAAACAACTTCTAACCTAATCAAAACTACCAAACAAATAATTTTCAGGATTTTAACCCTTTAAATGCCAGTTTATGTATTTGAAGTATTTCATTTTTTTATTACAAAAAAAAACACAAAAAATGATTTTTTTCCATATAATGAATAATATGTAGATGGGGCTTTGGTGGGGATTAGAGGCTTGGATATGTCAAAGATTATGAAAAAAATTCATTTGATTGCATTAGTAGTTTTTACATAGTGCCAGATACTCCCTTTGGACACCTTCGAGGCAAAAATGTACATGCCCAAAAAACTGATATTAAATCATCATATATGAATATTTTTTTTGGCTTTTTTTTCATAAATCACTTTAACAACTTCTAACTTGCTCTAAACTACCAAACATTCAATATTATTTTAGGATTTTAACCCTTTAAATGGCAGTTTAATTCTTTGAAGTAACAATTATTTATGAAAAACCAACAAAACATTAATTATTTTCCATAAAATAAATCATAGGGGAATGGGGCTTTGGTGGGGATTAGAGGCTTGGATATGTCAAAGATAAGCAACAAAACTGATTTGATTGCATTAGTATTTTTTATGTAATTCCAGATACTCCCTTTGGACACCTTCGAGGCAAAAATGCCCCCATTGACTTCCATTATAACCACATGTTTTGATCTCACTGCCTTTACAGTATAAAACCATGCATTCTGTAATGTCAGCATTTGATTTTGAACAAAAGTGGTCATATTTGACATTTTTACAGTATTTCACCAGATTCAACCATTTTGCCCTTATAGGCTGATGCATGAAGTCATTGTATTTTTGCCAGTTATATTATGGAGCTGTGTGTGTGTGTGTGTGTGTGTGTGTGTGTGTGTGTGTGTGTGTGTGTGTGTGTGTGTGTGTGTGTGTGTGTGTGTGTGTGTGTGTGTGTGTGTGTGTGTATCCTTTTGAAGGACGCATTTCATGTGTCTTTGAAGACGTGCTTGAATAAAAACATTGTCTCCTGCATGTGCTGTAAACTGGCGCTTATCATTTCAAATGGTTTGTGGGACATGGTGGCCCTGAAGACTGGTCTCCCACTATGGACATCCCACAGGCTCCGGGTGGATTCCCCTTTGGACCGGTACACACCAGCCAAGTGTGAAGTCCCATGTATGTTAAAATCTCTTGAGCATCCACATCACTCCATCCTGAGATTGAACACCTCCCGTGTAGGTTTGTCATTTCCTGAATCAGCTGATCAAGTCAAGAGTGAAGAAAAGGTGGAAAGAGGATGCCACATCATGGATTCTTGATATGGCATATCTCGTGGGCTCTGGCATCATGCCGGTCGGTGCTTGAATGTTGCGCAGCGTCTCAGTATTAGATGGAGACCAGACTTGCCAATTCTTCACTGTCCACTCAATGTTAGGATGGACAGGATCTTCAGTGTCCTCTCCACTTTCAGAGGAAGGGTTAGAGGCACTCACAGAGTTGGAGGACTCCAGTGACCATTTTGTGTCAGACTCCAGAAACTTGTGTCATCTTCAGATGAGTCCTGCAGTTGGCTGGAAGATAAAGGCTCCTTCTCTCTGCTCCAGGTCTTTCTCCTTCTCTAGAGCCAGGTGCATCAACACACTAATAGTTGGTTTTGTTTACAACAAATGCAGGAGACAATGTTTTTATTCAAGCACGTCTTCAAAGACACATGAAATGCATCCTTCAAAAGAAGCCCTTTTTTCACCCAGATTTACACAAACTCTCTCTCACTCACAGACACACACACACACAGCTCCATAATATAACTGGCAAAAGAAAGGTGCGCTTTTTTCACCACTAAAATTATCATTGTTTGTTTACAGATTTACACAAACTCTCTCTCTCACACACACGCACCCACCCACACACACACAATATAACTGGAAAAAATACAATGACTTCATGCATCGGCCTACAAGGACAAAATGGTTGAATCTGGTGAAATACTGTAAAAATGTCAAATATGACCTTTTGTTCAAAATCAAATGCTGACATTACAGAATGCATGGTTTTATACTGTAAAGGCAGTGAGATCAAAACATGTGGTTATAATGGAAGTCAATGGGGCCATTTTTGCCTCGAAGGTGTCCAAAGGGAGTATCTGGAACTACATAAAAAATACTAATGCAATCAAATCAGTTTTGTTGCTTATCTTTGACATATCCAAGCCTCTAATCACCACCAAAGCCCCATTCCCCTAGGATTTATTTTATGGAAAATAATTAATGTTTTGTTGGTTTTTCATAAATAATTGTTACTTCAAAGAATTAAACTGGCATTTAAAGGGTTAAAATCCTAAAATAATATTGAATGTTTGGTAGTTTAGAGCAAGTTAGAAGTTGTTAAAGTGATTTATGAAAAAAAAAGCCGAAAAAAATATTCATATATGATGATTTAATATCAGTTTTTTGGGCATGTACATTTTTGCCTCGAAGGTGTCCAAAGGGAGTATCTGGCACTATGTAAAAAATACTAATGCAATCAAATAATTTTTTTTCATAATCTT
The DNA here is from genome assembly GCF_010015445.1 of Perca fluviatilis. Lineage (NCBI taxonomy): Eukaryota > Metazoa > Chordata > Actinopteri > Perciformes > Percidae > Perca > Perca fluviatilis. The sequence goes on from NC_053128.1 coordinate 796,644, forward strand.
TGACATATCCAAGCCTCTAATCCCCACCAAAGCCCCATCTACATATTATTCATTATATGGAGAAAAAAAATCATTTTTTGTGTTTATTTTTTATAAATAATGACATACTTCAAATACATAAACTGGCATTTAAAGGGGTAAAATCCTAAAAATGATTGAATGTCTGGTGGTTTTGATTAAGTTAGAAGTTGTTTAAGTGATTTATGAAAAAAAAGCAGAAAAAAATATTGATATATGATGATTTAATAACAGTTTTTGTGTGCGTGGACATTTTTGCCTCGAGGGTGTCCAGAGGGTACAAAATGAATCATATAAGTATAAAAGACATGTAAGAGTAAAAAACACTGGATTAAAAAAATTTGGCTGAAAAGAAATGTTCCTACAAAATTTCATGCCATAAGCAGTAACACAGCAAAAATGATCACAAAATGAAAAAAAAAAACCTTGAGAAAAATGTATAAAAACGGCCGAGGAGGGCTGCCAGTGTGTGTCCTGAGTGTGTGGGGGTTTTCATCATGAAGCCTCGGACTTGCATCAGAGACAGGATCCTGTTCGTACCTTGGCCTCCCATTCCATTCCTGCCACAGAGATGCCCAGCAGGAGGATGACCGTGATGGTGCCGATGATGCGAATATCGTTGATTTGATCCATCATTATGAGATCTACACCCTGAGAGACAATACATGCAGCTGTTAAACAGTAGGACCTTGAACTGCCAATGACCAACGTGCAGACACTGGAGTTATTTGATATTACAAAACGATGATGGGGAGCTCGCAAATCAAACTACAATTAAGATGCTAAATTCCTGTTTTAACCCAGGCCTCTAGGTTAAAACAGAACATTCACATTACCACTGAGAGCCAAACAGTAAGATGTCAAAAACAAACCTGCATAAGTAAAAATACTGTTCCTTTCAGCTTACATTAAGTAAGATTTTCTGTAAAGATGCTTTGGACAGTGAGTGGATATCGCCACCACCTCCACAATTTCCACTGGAACTCAGAAGCTAGTGCTTTTGAAAATGTGCAGGGCGGTTTGCTGCAACAACCTCAAAGCTCAGGTTCTTAAAACAAAATCCGACTTCCGAGCACTTACAAATGGAACGCACTATTACACCAACAACTGTCTGAAGGCACAGTAAGGCACAAAGACTTACAGCAAGAAGTTCCACAACAGTTTCAGCAAAGCCCACCACATACATGGCTACAGCCACTGCATTGGCGAAAGCAAAGATCAGCCCAATGGAGCCTCCGAACTCTGGGCCCAGACTCCTCGAAATCAAGTAATACGCTCCACCTGGAAATAAAAGGGAATGGACTAGGCGTTAGTAAAAGTTAACTGTTGAAACTCATTTTATTTGTAACAGTATAGATTTACGATTCTTTGATTGACAATAGGTGTACTGGATTGTTCATACATACAGCAGGATGAGAGTATTGCACTGGGGAATAACCGTCAGCAACCTGTCCCGGGCCAAGCAAACATATGGTCCAAACTGTCAGCCCACCACCTCTGAGCTCAGGCTCCATTTAGAGCCTAAATCATCTACTTACACACCCTGCTCAGACTTAAAAGGGCTGTCATACACTATCTTGCTCCAGAGCAGCCCATGCCCCACATCAGGGTTACTTTAGTTCCAGGATCACACTTCCAATCCAGGGCTGCAACTACTGATTCTTTCTATTGTGGATTAGTGTGGATTACTGTCTAGATGAAAGGATTAGTTGTTTGGTCTCTAAAATGTCAGAAAATGGTGAAAAATGTGGATCAGTTTCCCAAAGCCCAAGATGAAAGGTCTTGTTTTGTCCCCAACTCAAAGATATTCAGCTTACTGTCACAGAGGAGAGAAGAAACTAGAACACATTCACATCTAACAAGCTAGACTTGTTTTCTTTTCATAAAAAAAAAAATGACATTATCGTTTGACATTTTATAGACCAGACAACTAACCGATTAATTGAAACAATAATTGACCGATTATTCGACAATGATAATAATGGTTACTTGCAACCCTGCCTGCCGTTTTGTAATCAGGAGTGAAGCCGCTGTGGTTCACACTAAATGACACTGTAACACCATACGTGACGGTGTCAGTTCAGCCAATTATTGTCCCTTGGCTCTTGTTCTTTCCTCTATTGTTGGACAGAAGACCACGGCAGGCCAAGGTAAGCTTTTATAGAACTTTAATGTAGCAACTTCTCAGGTAACACACCGCTTGTTAGTCTGCTCCACCCCTAAGACAGATTCTTTCCGTTTGTGGTGCGACTGATACATCTGGTCTCTAATCTCATCTTTTCAGATGGTTTTTAATAAAAAAGGTTGATGATTGATCATTCCAGCCTAATCATTTGTTTATGTTAAAAGTCACTTTCACAGATTTTAACTAATGATAATGTAGACTTTAAATCTGGGACAGTCCACATTGATTTCAGGACGACTTAGATTGGGTTCCGGGAGGATGGACTGGGACCCGCCCAACTCACTACACTGAGTAGGTTTACATGCACACCAATATTCCACTATTATTCTGAATAGGTTTAGCATATTCCGATTAAAACATGTATGATATGCCGTTATTATTCAGGTATTAAAGGCATTCATTGGATGTATACAGCACATTTGGGCTATTTGAGTCTCACTCAGGTTTTTTAACCGCAGTTTGCAACAGTTTACGGCCCGTTTCCAGCCCGTTAAAGCTTTGTGTGTTGCTATGGTTTGTTGTACAGAAACCAGCCAGCCAACAGTTCAAGTGAGTCCGGTTGCAGTAGAGATGCATGCCCAAGAGAAAAGAAACACAGCTACTTTTAAACATTATCAGAGACTCCGATATCAACAGGTTTTTGGATATGAGGCGAACTTTTCTAGAAGCTGGTTGAAGGAATGAAAGAGAGACGCTGTGTTCACATGCTCCAACCAGTCCTCCACTGCTGGAAAAAAATCCTATTTTACACAGCTACATGTAAACAGAAAGTTTAGTGGACCATTCACTTTCATTAGCCATGTAAACCGCTTAGTCCGAATATTGTCTTTTTCAGAATAAGGGAGAAAAGTGGAATATTATGTGTATGTAAACAAAGTCACTGAAAACCTATCAACATCTTACAGTCCTGTCCCCTGAGGCAGAGAACACCCTCACTGAGTCCACACTAGCTCTGTCTGCCTCAGAACAGATCCAATGATCCAATTTAAGGAAAACAAAAATATAATATCCATTCCAGTAAGAGATATTCTTCATCTCACTATGAAATCTTGATATAATTAGAAGCCTATTTTGCCTGATTCAGTGACTGAGGAATGTGTAATATCCACGTGGGACCACCCAGTCAGACCTACCGTCGCTTCAGTTCACTTCAACATGAAACTGGTTGAGTTTCTGCTCTCCCCGAGAGGACGGGAGAGATTTGGGTTTAACCCTTCTTTCATCTGGCTGCAACTAAAGCTGCACACATAATGCTAGGGCTGGGCTACATATTGATATTAAACCGACATCGATATATGAGACTAGAGATCGTCTTACATTTTGGGTATCGTAATATCGTAAGTGTAGCCTTTTCCTGGTTTTAAAGGCTACATTACAATAAAGTGGTGTCATTTTCTGAACTTACCAAACGGTTCTAGCTGTCCTATTATTTGCCTTATATTTACTTTACTGATGATTATTTATCAAATCTCTTGTCAAATATTTTCTGAAAGCAACAATAGTCAACTCTACAATATTGATGCAATATCCACATCCATGTATTTGGTCAGTAATATCGTGATATTTGATTTTCTCCATAAGGCCCAGTGCTACATAATGCTATACTAGGATGCTGTGATGAATGACTGATGGCGGCTCATGCTGCCTTAAAAATCACACAGGTGGATTCCCCGCCTGGCTTCACAGCAAACACTGCAGTGTGATAATTGTAGAGAACAAAGGGATGTATACCTCCTCGCACAAATCCGTTGGTGGCAATGGCAGAAGTGGAGAGGCCGGTGATGGTCGTCACTACAGTAGCCATGGCAACGATCAGACAGGAGAGAGCTGCGGAAGAAAACACGGTTTGAACTGAAAAATGTGTAACGCAGTTAACAGATTTCTAGCAGGCCTTCCAGTGACTGTGTGAAAAGCAACAGCGGCGCCGCAGAGACAGGCTACTGGCGTCCACTCGGCCACATGTGTCACTTTGTGCCGATATTTCACATCAAAGTGCTGGGGGTCAGGGGCAGTGGGGAGAAAGTGAGAAAATAACTGACACAGAGTGTCGACCACCCAGCCAGCACCACAATGTCAATAAATACAGGCTGCGTGCCACGCTGCCTGGAACTTCTCTTCTCAGTGAGATTTGAATTAGTCAGTTGTGTGCAGTCACATCAAAGTCAAACATTGGCTGCGTATCAAACGGCTCTTTGATTCTCTACAGCCTGGGTTATCTAACATGAGTTAACAGGACAACCACGTGGACAACCACGCTCAGGAGTAACAAAAGGAGAGAATTGACCCAATTAACAAAAAACGGTTGCTCACTTCTCTCCAGTGGTATATTTCCATGCAGATAGTAGTAATAGTTTGTGTTTCATGTGTCCAGGTCTATCTCTTTGGGTCCAGTTAATTTCTCCATTTTAGATTTGATTTCATAATTTGTTGGTTTGAATCTGCTGCCCTGTGTGAAGCACTTTGTAACCTGGGTTTTGAAAAGGGCTCTATGAATAAGATCAGGGAGTGATTTGTGATGTTTTTGATCATGAACAACAAAACAAAACAGGTCAGCATTAAATCCCCCTTCTAATACCATAGATATAGAGCCACTCGGACAGCCATGCCAAAACACTTACTTCTGAACTTCAACATCTAACGGAAAATAATCTCAGAATGAAATAATCCAACGTGGTGTCAACATGAAACACAGCGTTTCAAGCCGGAGAGTGGAGTTCATTATGCATTCACTAACGCGTGTTTGTTCCTCGGGAGGGTTTTAATCCAAACCACCATCTTTTTCCTAACCTTTGGTCGTTTTGGTACCTTAACTTAACTGTCATGGCCGCATGACGCTCACTTTTTCTGGCTAAACTCCAGTACCACGGCCCCGGAAAGAACCATCATCTGGCGGTGCCTGTAGCCGGCTCTCCATCACCGGTTGGTGGCTG
>NC_053128.1:806776-824276 GCF_010015445.1 Perca fluviatilis
TACATATATTGAGTGCTATATGTACCTGTTAATCAACAGTGGTGGTTAACTTGCAACATGGGCTTTAAGCCATTTCTCTCCCAGTAAGCAAGCTGCAAATGTAGCGGAGCATTTAGTTTCAGTCTAGCAGCTGTTTTAGTGCTAAGATTTTGTAACTCCGTTTTTATCTGACACCGGCTGTTGACTGGTTTCTTTCAAATGTAACCTAACAGTAAGACTCTGTTATAAAGTCTTGATACTGATACAAATGTTTAATGACTGTCTCACCTAAACTCACTCATTCAACTCTCCTAAAAACAAAATTTATATGTTTTTGCATGCATTATGTATCATATATTTCACTTTTAATATGCATTAGTAGTTTTGGCTCACATTATAATACGGTTTTTACACAAAGCTAGAATATGAACCACTTTGGCAAAAGCCTGGTGCCTGCAGCCATAGCAGCCCTAAACAAGAGCCCAGATAAGCCACTAGGATTGGGCACCGAGAACCAGTTCCAACCTGGAATCATTTCAAAAATTACCATTCCCATGAAATGGTTGCTTTATTGGAATTGTTTGGAATCGTTGCAAAATTTGGTTTGGAATCCGATCATCGGTTCCAAATTTAACACGCGCAAGTGTTGGTTTCCGTAGCGACCACTGCACTTCCAGGAGCTTGTTGTGTTGCAGCCATAGAGCTCAGTAAGCAGCGCTCTAAAGTCTGTCACCATGAAATCAAAATAAAGGTTTCCTCTTATCTGTGAAATAAGCAATCGATAAGAACCGGAATCAAAAGGAAGAATCGGTATTGGAATCAGAACTGTTAAAATCAAAACGATGCCCAGCCCTATAAATCACTGTCAGTTTGTCTGCGTTACTTGTCTCTATTATTCCCCTGTCATTCTCTTAGGTTTGTACTTTTGGTTTCTCTGTAAGCGTGCTGTGTCCACAACATACAGTTTGTGACAAAGAATTTCTCCTTGGGGACAATAAAGTCTAAAGTCTATCATATTCCCTGACTTGACCTTTTTTGAAGTTATCTCAGGACACTTTACAGATCTAACCACACTATCATTTACAGAAACACAACAGTTTGATTTCCATGTGATCCTGACAGTTCTTCTGAGTCACATACCTTGAAGAATAAGAAATCTGATGAAAAACAAAAAAGGTAACAAGAAGAGGAGACTAAATGAGGAGAAAAGGAAGCAGGGTTTGGAAGGGACTCACCAGCACCCCTTTGATCCAGCCAAACTTGACCACTCCTTTGGACTCGGCTGCTTCTTTATTAGCAGCCTCCTCGGCCGGGGTCAGCTCGTCCCCGTTGGCGAAGCCATCCTCAAATGGCTCCTAGAAAGCAAAGGAAATAAATATAAAATAAAAATATATAAATATAAAATAAATCAGGTTTATATGTGGAGAAACATTGGTGATGTCATCAATAACTCGCTGAACAGACATTTTAAAACCTGGATTTTAAAAACACAACTACTCATGGTAACCTTTAGCGCTGGAAAAAAAAAAACAACCCGTATGTATCGTGATATTTTTTTGCGCCAATTTTTTTTAAAATCGATTCTGTTCCCTAGAATCCTTATTATTTTTTACCAATGATTGACCTAAATCATTTCTGTTTCTACAGTACCGCCGCAGCGACTACATCATATCTGTTCCCAGCAAAACAGAGCCACAGCTGATTGACAGGTGATGTCATTCTTAGAAAACGATCAGTTCTTAGAAATATGTCTCATGATATATTGTCTCTAGAAGTGTTTTATTCAACTTTTGTTTTTGTTAAAGAAGGAAAAGAAAATACTCAACACTATCGAATCACAATAGTCCTAGAATCACAATAAATGAAAATCACAATACAAATCCAATCAGCACCCATGTATCGGGACAGAATTGGATCAGGATAAAAGCATGAGACAAAATGTCAATCAAGCAAATACGTCCCAAAAAATACGACTCTTTCAGCCTTAGTAAAAATCAAGTAGAAGTCAAAAAATACATTAGAAATAAACTGTACATTATATAAACATTAAACCTCTGCGAGTCAGATGGGGCTGGTTTAGTGTACACCGTATGTGCTGAGGGGAAACTATGAAACTAATGCCACACATTTGAATATTTTAATGGTTCAAATCTGAGAGGATTGTTGACCGACTGTATTTCAATGTGATAGCCGGGCTACTTTTGATTAACACCACAATATGACTATGTGCACAATAATCATGTAATGTAAATGTGACAGATCTCAATTATCACTGGCTCTTTAAAACAGACTGTTACTACAGCAGTTAAAGACAGGGAGCCCCCCCTCTTGTGCACAGACAATGCTGTGACGTTGGTGGTCTCCCTGCCAGGACTCTTTGGGTATACAGCATACTGTCCTTCGTGCATTTATAACACTTGTTAAGGATCTCAAGAAGAACTCTGCAAACCAAACCTCGCAACTTATTGTGAAGCTTTTCACAGCAGCCCCCGCCCCCCAACAGCCAGGAAGATGGTTCTTTACTTCAACAACAGTTGCCATAACCATCCTTCTCATGGCATAGCATATATGGCGGATAATTAGCCACAGTAGAAGTTGGAATGACAAACACTGACAATGCTGCTGTCCTTAGTGGCTTGCTGAGTTTTTTTTCCAGGACCATGATTGCGTTAAGCAAATGTCAAGGCATGACTACGTGCAATATACTACGTGTACGTTGGGTTTTAAGCTGGTTTTAAGGAAAGCCCACTGGTTCACCCTCAGCGACAATGAACACCTAATGGAGCTTCCTTGTAAACTAACTGCATTCAATCACCTAAGCCCGAAAGAATGCCACTTAAAGACTTTTCACAGTTCTAATGATTGTAGTGGGACTTCTTTAGCAAGTTCTGTCTTTAAGCTTTTTGAGTGTTTAGGGCAGCACCTAAGCCGAATGAATTAGAGTCCGGATCGGGCCGAATTTTTCTGTCCGAGCCTGGCCCGCATCCGACAGAGCAGTGTCCGAGCCCGACCCGAGCCCGACACGGTTAAAATCTCATCTTTTTTCCTCTCATAGCTACTAATGACACATGTAGGCTACGTTCATTTGTGTGGAAAGCCCGCTTTTATTAAGCAACTGTAGGAAGGCATTCGGAAATGTCAACAGATGAGCGCATCAGCGCATACGGGGCAACAAGCGCACGTTAATAAGCTGTTAAAATGTTCAATGGGTTAACCTTTCCTGATCGCTTCGTTTCCGACCGTGATCAGAAAACCAGCGGAGACTGGTTACCTCCAGGGCCGACGTTATAACATGAATATCCACCAACTCTGCTCCGGTTGCATCTACAACACGTCTGCTTCCTCTATCTCTCTTCTGCCCACTTACCACACACACTCCCACACACACAAACCCACACGCACTGATCTCTCTTAAAAAGGAGCCGCAGCACCATTTTACAACAAATTCCTTATCGCGCTGATGTGACAGAGCCCGACCCGAACCTGACCATAATTTCTAAATATCTGTCCGAACCCGGCCGTCGGGTACCGTCGGGACCCGTCGGCCTTGGGTCGGGTATCCACTCCTTAGAATGAATGGGACTAAATGACTTTTCTCAGATCTAACGATTGAAGTTTGTCCCCAGTGGATGTTTTTAGCAAGTTTAGTCTTCAAGCTTTTTGAGTGATATTTATCTATCATCTGCTCTAGCCTTTCCAAAATTTTAGACACAGATATGGAATTAATAACTGTCAACAACAAAATAACAAAAATTATGTGGAAAAGAGACGTAAAAAAAAAAAAAGACAAATTCTATGGGGAAATACCTGTTTTTGTTGTAACTTTTTCTTCAGGAAGGATGCCTAAAGGATGCCTGGCCAAATACGGGTACCTAAGTCTTCCACCAAACGAGGGAAAACACTGGTTAAAGGGGTGATAGAATGATTATAGGGTATTTCACACTGTTCCTTATGGTCTCCTAATGGGGTATGTAACATTGGTTGGGCTGAAAATGGCCTGGTTGATATTTTATTGGCCCTTATGCATCCCTGAGTTTTGGCCCTATTTGTAACAAGAGCTTTTCTTCCAAATATGGTATTTTCATGAATATTTAGATGAGCTGCGCACTGATTGGTTGAGCGACTTGCCATACGCACATATTAGAGACGCGCGCTGATTGGTTGAGCGAATCCCCAATACACATACATTAGAGAACGGACAGAATCTCATATTCCAGACACTGCAATGTTTCATTACCCAATTCACTTCTGAGACTTTTTTAAGCGAGAAATCAACTATATAAAGCTGAAATATGGGCCGTTTTACAAAATTTGATGGCTAATTGCAAATTTGGTAAGACGTGTCGGACTTTAGGAGCTCCACACAGTCTGACGAGAAAGCGGCAGCCTGCTGGGCTCCATACCCAGGGCAAAGTCACCCTTTGTGGATACTGCATACGGGGCTCCGCGGCCAGCTGCCGGCATAACTATAATATATTTACGGTTTGAATTTCGTCACGCCACTTTGATTTTAAGGCATTTTTATGAACGTGAGGCATCTTTGTAGGACGAGCAGCTGCTTGCTATATGTCCCATTCATTACAATGGGGAAATACCGCAGCTAGCTAGCTACACTGTCGCCATAACTAAATTATATTTACAGTTTGAATTTCGTCTCGCCACTTATATAACATCATTCCCCAATGTCTTATAAAGCTAACCGTTGTGTCCGATTTGATTTTAAGGCATTTTTATGAACGTGAGGCGTCTTTGTAGGACCAGCAGCTGCTTGCAATATGTCCCATTCATTACAATGGGGAAATATCGCAGCTTGCTAGCTACACTTTCGCCATAACTAAATTATATTTACAGTTTGAATTTCGTCACGCCACTTATTAAACATCATTCCCCAATGTCTTATAAAGCTAACCGTTGTGTCCGATTTGATTTTAAGGCATTTTTATGAACGCAAGGCGTCTTTGTAGGACGAGCAGCTGCTTGCTATATGTCCCATTCATTACAATGGGGAAATATCGCAGCTTGCTCACTTTCGCATAACTAAAGTATATTTACAGTTTGAATTTCGTCATGGCATGAATATTACAGGTTCCTCAAGGTCTTACGGATATCAATTGAATGTATTTTTGTGAATGTCAGAGTTAGGAGGAGGCTAGCTAGCTCTCATTGATGGACTCCATCTCACCGCGGCTCTATCAATGAGACTCGCGGACAAGAGGCTTTATTTCCCTGATTGTTTGTTTAAATAACTCAACACACATACCCATTATAAGATTAACTGGAACCTGCGGGCTGCGGTAAAAGATTGCGGGCGTAACAAGCTCGCTGACACTGCGGTCAGGGTGGCGATGTAGCAACCCAGGCAGCACCAACACCGGCACTAAACTCCGACACACAGTCGGAGAAAATTTGCAATTAGCCATCCTTTTCGTAAAAAGCGGCCCATATTTGAGCTTTATATGGTTGATTTCTCGCATAAAAAAGTTTCAGAAGTGAATTTTGTAATGGAATAGCAGAGATCTGCGTGACCTAGCTAGATTCAGAAGACTACCTGATCTCAGGTCAGTTGTGTAGCCTATGTAAATGTTGGGGCGTGACTGTTCTCTTAAGGTTCCGGATTTTGAGATGCTTGCGTAAGCAACTCAGCTTTGTTGGGATTCGCCCGTTTTCAGAGGCAGTTTCAAAATATGAGATTTACATAGTAAAGGGGTGTCAGTGGGACTTTGAGCTTCTATGTATGTCCTATTTACCCACCGAACTGTCGTTATTCAACTATGACAGGGTAAAATCGGTTTAGCATTCTATCACCCCTTTAAGGTTCTAATAAACCTGTCTGTTGATAGTGGCAGCAGGGATGTCACCATTCTTGGGCCTCTAGTGTCACAAAAGGCTTCTGGTTCGACTTGCTTTCAAACTAGATATTCTCTGGACAATATCGACTACAATTTACATTCCCGTTTGTCGGTTTACATATTGAGACAGTCGTTCTTGGATATGGATGACCTTGGCTTTATGGATCCTGTAAAATGGCCCTATTCCAACTGTTGAAAGGCCGTGTGCTGCTGTATTCCTGGCCTGCTGTGCGAACCATGTCCATTGATCAGCGGTGATGTGTGCATGCCCTTAGGGTCCATGTCCACTGATGAGGACAGTAGTGTTTTATTGATGCACATTATGAGGATACTGAACAACAAGACTACTAACTTGAGTCTACTGACACCAACTGATGTAACAGTCATATCAGATTAGTGTGGGAAATAAATGCATATATTAAAAATGACGGCTTCAAATAGCGTCTGTGAACTGGAGAGGGAAACTGGCTAATATAGAGAAAAACTTGCATTCTTAATTCTTACTGTTTTTTTAGATTCTAGATTTTTTATAATTTCTACTGATTATGAAAGATTTTTCACGTTAAAAGCATTCCAGTTCATTTTCTCCTTTTCCAGTTAGGCTTTTAATGTTTGAGGTGTGAGTGGGTGTGTCGAGTTTTATTTACATTATCTTATTTGGGAACAAAAAGTGGAACAGTGGAACTGACTGCATTAATTAGTGAAGGAAACCCCATTAACAGTATGAAAACTCGTAGGACATAATTCGTGTTGGACTGATTTAATTAATGCTGCTGAAATTACATGGAAAACTGAAAATTACATTAACCATATCAACTATATTACACCCCCCCCACCCAAAATGGCCATTCACTTGAGAATTTACTGCATCTAAACTAACATGGCTGCATCCCAAGGGATCAATGGTAAGATATTAATTTGATTTGAATGACGTTATTGTCCACCTCAGTAGAAGTAGGTCTTTGGATCGCCAAAGTACTTCAAAGTTCCATACGCACAAACAACACCGTTAAAGTATACAAAAGTGCAAAGATATCTTATAACATAACAGGCTTTCCTTGTTGCAGGACTTCATTCTTTGTCCAATCCCTGTATGGCAGAGGGAATAAATGACTTTGGGACTGTAAATCAATGCCAGACGGAAGCAGCTCATACTCGGAGTGTAATGGTGTGAGGTATCTGCAGTTACATGCTTAGCCTTCCTGTGTACAGCACATGAATTGCCCATTGTGAGAGGAAACATGAAACAAATGGGAGGATCTCAGCACAGAGGCTCCGTTACCATCAGCGCATGGATGGTGTTATAAATGACCTGAGAGTGGCGGGCCTCCGGGACTTACAGAGCCGAGAGGTGGGAGGGAGGAGCATCACTTCACCTGGGCCATCTGTCGACAGGAGCACTCTGCCTGTGTCCCCTCAATGACTCAGCAACACTGCTGCGATCTGACACGGGAGCTCCAACAAGCAGCTTCCGCTCCAAACGTTCCCTTCCTCGTTTTCATTTTCAGTCTTTTTAACAGCCAAAACACCATGTGCAGGTATTTTGTTAACTTCCCGGAACGACCATTCTAACTAATAAAATCAAACAAAGATATAGCAATTATTTTGTCCACAATTAAAAAGCCATGATGTCCTGATATAGCTGCATCTGTAAAAGCGAAACAAATCTTTGGTCTTTTATTAGCATTAAGCGTGAAGCATTCATTTTAGCATCAGGTGTAAAATAAAGAAAATGGGCCCAAAATCAGAAGCTGGTTTGGAATGATCTATAAACTTTGCTGGAGAATACCCAACTTCTGGCCACAATGGCCGTGCAGGTTCCAATTAGGGCTGAATATTGAACTTGAATGCTTTTAGGTCTCTGACTGAAATCTGCCTGTAACACCACTGAGTACCATCACGTCACAGGGCTGGACCCCCATTATATGAATTGTTTATGTTCTTAATGATGCCTAATATGTTTTTGAACTTTTGTCTTCATGTTGTTGTGTTGTCTTTTTAATTGTTGGAGCTTGTACTGCAAGACAAATTTCCATGCCTATGGACAATTAAGTGCTATCTTATCTTAAGTACTTGAAGCTGGCTCAAAAGCTTGGTAAGTTTTTTATTCTTTATTCATTTTGATTCGATATTTCCTGAATAATAATAAAAAAAAATAATAAATAAAAAGGTTATTGTATGACTGATCTGCATTTTTGGATAGGACAGCCAGCCTACACTCAAAACTGAATCAGGGGGGTTGTGCACTTTAAATAGTTGTTTAATGTTCAGTTTACTTAAAATACATGTCTTTGTTAGGTTAAAATGTTATTTTCAAATAAAGTCCATGTAATTGTGTCAATTGTTACCTGTAAAAAATATAAATGTGTTGATAAATCCCAAAATATTTAATTTAAGTGAATTAGGATTGCAATACTTGTTACATCCTGAAGACGGCAGTATAAAACACCAGCTGCCATTCAAACCAAAAAAGGAGAAGAAGACTGAGATGCGTCAGACTGCGCATGCGTATAGCTTTGAACTCCTGACCGGACCACGCCTGACCCTCTTTCGGTTAATTTCGGTAATTCTGTCGGAAAAGTTGCAGTTGGTGTTTGGTGTCTGATTTGGAAAAGGTAGGAGGACATTTTCTTTCACTCGAACCTGTTTTGTAATATTTTCATGTTGAGCATTATTGTACTTTGTGTTTGTGATGCAAACAGGTGGGTCTTCGACATGTTTGCTAGCTAGCTAACGTTAGCTGTATGACCCAGGTCGGTTTGCCATTTATCCAGCAGGGTGCCACTTAGCTATATCTAACGTGTGTAGTGTTTCTAAACTTGAATTTAGCTCTGGTGGCACAATGTAATTAGCTCAGGTTAGCGGTTAGCTCCGGGCAGCTTGAGTGAGGGAGAGGGTGAACAACCAGACAAATGACGTTCGGGGTCGCTTCCACAGTGGTGTGGCCGCAGCGCTTTCGCGGTTTATTACAGCAGGTAATCCGGCAGGCCACAACACCACAAGCAGCATGCTGCTACTAACGTTAACGTTAGCCTCTGAGCCTGAAGTGAATGTTGTGGCTGTGTCATGCTCGCTGCGCGCTAAACTTTCTGCATTTAGCTAATACAGATAGACAATAGAAAAGGTGCCCATTTGTGAACCTGAGGTATGGTTAGCTGCAACACTGCATGTTACTCATGTTTAATTTCAAAGCAGTTGGGCAGGACCCATCCACTTATTTGTGGTGAATTTGAAAGTTTACTTCGCACATGTATTTAGAGTATAAAATATAGCCCCCCCCCAGCCAAATCATTAGTTATTTTCATTGTTTTTTGTGTGTGTGAAAGTCATGCTAAGGAATGATGTAAAAGCAAGGTTTAAGGACATTTTTGTCATATTGTAGCAGCACTATGTAACTACAGCTCGCACTACCCGTCGCTTCGGTCCCCCCTACTGGTTGTCTCAGTGGAACTACAGCTCACGCTACCAGCAGCTTCGGTCCCCCCTACTGGTTGTCTCATTGGAAGTACAGCTCACGCTACCCTCCACTTTGGTCCCCCTACTGGTTGTCTCATTAGAACTACAGCTGCAGCTAAAAGTTGCATAGTGTTGCTTTAAGAACCAATAATTGATCCGTTAACATCTTTATACGTTTGTCTCTTTTAGTAATCATTATGTTACAACATTTCAGATCCTGAACAATTGATTCGTTGATTAGTTGTGCTCCTGTCTGGATAAGACCTACTCGGAAAAAGGTAAGATCGTAACTAGCTACCTAATTACTGCAAATTGGGTTTTGCATATTTTAAAAGGACCATTTATTAGAGGACAGCTTTTTTTAATTTTAAGGTATAGAGCTCTCTTAAATGCAAGTAATGCATTTCAGTAGTTGATGGCTTCTGTTAATCTGTTGAATTTCAGATCCTGGCTGGGATAGCCTTTGTCAGCTCCATCCTCATTGATGTGTTATAGCTGGACTGCGGAGCTTGCTTCCTTCATGAGGTATTACTAAAATAATGAATGTTGACTGTTTTAGTAGGTACCATTAATATAATTTGTGTTTGTAGACCTGTTTTCAGATGGAGGCAGACTTTGTCTTACTACTACTACTACTACTACTCCCCTTCTCTCAAAGTTCCTTACACAACTTGACCAACACACTGAGCAGCTCATGAAAGTGTTGAAGAACAAAGGAGGCTCTGCAGGGAGGAAAATCAGGATCATTATGGCCCCAATGACACAGGTATGTTTTGCTGTTGGTAGAAAATATTATGGAATTATAAGTTGATGTTGACTAGTGAATCTGACTGACTAGACAGTATATGTGAATGCACCCTTAAAGGTGCAATATGTAATATTGTGTGTAATACTAGCAGCTAGCGGTTAAAATAGTTACTGCAGTACAAATTCAAAATACTGGAGAGTCGTTTCCCCCGCCCCCTCCTGCCCAGACTCGAAGTTCACAGAGGTTGCCAGGCTGAGACCGCAGCATTCACAACAATGTTGCTAGATGCTTTTCTCACATAGCCAGACATTACTTCACAGCACAGCAGAGTAGCTAACGTTAGATGCTAGTCTCACATAGCCAGACATTACTCCACAGCACAGCGTAGCTAACGTTAGATTCTGGCTATATTGACAGTCATAAAAGCCCGTGCTCATTCGGGGCTCTGTAACCAACTGACAGACACACTTTTTTGGTTTAAAATTACAGTATGAACCGCTAAAAACACAACAACCTTACCGTCCACTCCACACGCCAGTCAAGCACACTTCCTCGGCTTAGAATTACAATACGAAACGCTAAATATACCACTACCTTGCCGACGGAACACACTTCATTGGCTTAAAATTACGGCAACAATCGCTAAACACACCGCAAACTCACAGTCCTCTCTTTCTGATTTACAGCCCCCCTCTCGTGGTTTAAAATAACTCACCGTTGTCGGCTCCAGCCGCTGACGAGGCTACACGCTGTAAACAGCCGTGGGCTGCTTGCCTGGGTCTCCGGTAACGTTAGCAGTAAGCAGGGTTAGCAAGGCAGCGTTAGCCAGGACCAGTCGGGATCACTTTACTGTCTCAATTGTTTTTGCAAGTAACCAACTCCGGTACTCTAGCTATATAATTCAATGTGAGTACACAAATGTTGAAATGACAAAAAATGCCCCTAGTAGCTGTGATAAATTAGCCTGAAGCTAATGCTTACCGGTTCAGGAGGAAATAAGCCAATTCTGCGTCATTTTGGGCTTTAAGCTGTCTCCATCTTTCAAATACATCTCCAATATTTACCAGGGGGTTGTTACGTCTCTGGTCACGCAACTGTTAGAAAAATGCTGTTTTCTTTTTTTTAGGTCGGGTAGAATCTATCTCTGTTGATCCTGTTCGTTTGTTTGCTGCTTTCATGGCTGTACTACCGTTACAGCTGTAGCGCGCTGGGTTTACGTTTTTACAGGTATATCTGGCAACCCGGCCTGGCTGTCAAACTGGGCCGTTGATAACAACCACAGATCAAAACATAAACATAAATTCCGTCACGGAATGTAAATTTCAAAAAGAAAAATACTGAAATTAGCATTGTTGTCAGAAAAGATAGTATTTCAGTTTAACATGTTTCCTTAATATCTGATGAGGCATTGGTGTCATTTTTGGATTTATTACAGTACAAATATTACATATTGGACCTTTAAGAGTAGGTTATGAAGTTGGGTTTTGATAGTTGCCTCTTGTGCTTCTTTCAAATTATTTTTTATTTGCAGCCACCTGTGAATATAAACACAGATCAGTCAATGTAGCTGTGTTTAGGGATCAAATGTATTGATATTTGGAATGAGAAACAGAAGTTTGCTTCTCAATATACAGCACTGATCACTCAAACAATTGAAGGCCCGTTCACATTGGACGCGCAAACGGCAGTGCTGCGCTATGAAACCCATTATTGTCAATGGCATGCGCTGGCCGCTCTTGCGCGTGCCACGGTCAAAGTTCAACATGGTTCAACTTTGACCGCGGCTCGCGCAAGAGCGGCCGCGGTGCGCTGTGACGTGCATTCAGGTGTCTGAAAAAAACAGAAAAAAGTAAACACCGAATACACGTGGATCCACAAACGGAACATGGACGAGAGGTTGATTTTGGCAGTCAGCGACCTCCCGGAGCTGTATGACACAAGTTCGAGGTCGTACAGAGACCTCGGACGCAAAACTATGCTGTGGTGCATATTTCCACCATAATGCCAGATGTGTAGCTTATTGTAGCCTCCTAATTTAAATCATTCAAAGATTGAAAACAACATGGACATGTCTCCACTGAAATACAATCAACTATGTTACATTTTTTCTCAGATACGTTGGTGCATTTGTTAAATAATAATTTGCATTTGCACAACAGTGAGTGCATTTCTTAAAACAATTGGTGTAAACTGCACCGCATAGTGACTGACCTGCAAAAGCGTGTATTTTGATTGAAATATTTTGTTTACATGTCCAAAGCAAGTATTTATACCAATGACCCAATCAAACTGACAAGTCCTTACGCCATTGTTCATACCAAGATAGTCAAACTGCTTTTTGTTGTTGTCCATATTTAACAGTTCACTCTGGAAGTATAGTGTAATGAACAATGCACATGAAAGGGAGCACTATATGGGACACATTATTGTCATCTCTGATCTGAGAAATGTGCCAAAGCAACTGAGAAGAAGTGTACTGTTGTGAGCTGCGAAAACCAAACACCAAGTTGATATACCGCTCCATACTGGCATCTGTAGGATGTATTTGTATTTGTATGTTTATATGAAGTAAAATATGTTTGGACCGATTGACACAAGTCATGTTCGTTTTCATTGTAGTTCACATATAGGTATTTAGGTATGTGGCCGTTACACAGAATAACGACCCATTTCCAAGTGTGTAAGCTCCAGTTTTGGAGGAATTAATTGCACATATGCATTAAACAAAGTGTTTTCCAGAGTATAAATGAATGATGATGAATGTATGAATTCAGGCTCATAGCTTAGCTTTATTATACCCAACTGCAATAACTGCAGACATCTAATGTATGTAAACATGCAATGACACATAGTGTTGACATGCTACATTTTATTTAGAAATGAAAACGCATTCATAACCCATCCGCGAAATCGTAGGCCAGGCAGACTGTCTGCTCCCTGTTGAGCCAAAATGACCCCTGGAACCGGTCACAGTGAAAGCGGAGCTCCTGCAGTCGGAATTCCCCCAACTGCTCTCTGGACCCGAGGGTCTCTTGCACCCACACATTTCTTGCTGCTGCTGCGGGTGCCTTCCTCTGTCTTCTCCTCACAACCAGGGCAAGTGCTTTCTTTTGGTTCAAAGACAGAAACATCTTCGCCATCAAATCACTACTGTGTATCCTACATAATGTCGCGTACTGCTCATCTGATGTAAACACCGGACGCAGGCGTGACGTGCATTCAAATATTGGCGCATGTATGACGTAAATTTGCGCTGAGCCCGGCGGCAAGCACAACAAATATATTTGGGAATAGGACAACCTAGCGGCGAGCACAGCGCGTGCCGCGTACAATGTGAACGGGCCCTGAGGCCGGTTTATCTATTAGTGAGTGTTGTGAAAAGGTAAGGGACAAAAACTTCAGTTTTCGTACGTGAAAGAGATTTAAAACAAACAAGATTCTTTACTGTTTTCTTCTTTCCCTTCCCTGTTAAATGTGGACATCCACAAAGTGGTGGTAACCTTGTTTGAGATGTCATCCAATTCAAATGTTTATAGAAATGTGAGGTGTGGGTTTGTGTACGCATTATTGTATTAAACTTGTACATCTAGAGTTTGAGGGAGAGGGAGATTGTATCTACAGCATCGATGTTAAGGGTGGTGATACCACCAATCCTCCAGCTGATGTTGGAATTGTGATTCAGGGTGTTGAAGTTCTGCACGACTTGGGAGACTTTAAATCTGCATGTGCCCTCAGTTATCCTAACAGACTGAAAGCCTTCTTTGAAGTACTTCAAAAGTTCTTCCTTCAAATGGATGCTTGCAGACTCTCAACCAAGGTACAGCTGCTCATTAACTAACTGTACAAATGAGACAATCACTGATTTGGATGCTGAATGTTCCATAGAACAGGAGAAATATTTTGGGCCGAAACTGAATAAAATTATTATCAGTTTGAAAATGGAGCAGAGAAACTACACTTGAGGAAAACAACCAATTTCTTTGCAAACTTTTGAAAAACTTACCATACATGAGAAGTGGTAGTTGAGTGTCACTACTAGAGAAGTGATGTAGAATTGAGAGACCATGCTGCGCAAAAACGGTTGATATATAACTATGGATATTTTGTGGATGTTTTAACACTAAGCTGCATCAAAAACAACTGCAAGGAAGTTCAATCATCAGACCATCTTTCATATACCCGTTAAAGAAATACTACTATAACAGAGAGTAGATGTTTGTTAAAGTGTTAACATCTAAAATAAAGTTTCCAGTGACAAGGCTGTTAGATGGAGAGACTATTATTTTGTAAAAAAATTTGAAAACTGTAAAAAGTATTATTTATTAAACCGTAAAAAGTGAGTTATTTATTAAAGTGTGAATTATTTATATATTTGCTATCAATCGACTAATATTTGCAGCTGTAATTCCATGTGTTACAAATGTGTACATGCATTGAAATGTTACTTTATTGTATACAATGTTACTGTAGTGTATAGAATGGCACCAAAATTAAAAGTTACTGAATCACTGCTATGTTGATGAATAAAGGAAATAAGAAAACTATGTTGGGTGTACCAAATTCATTTGTGTGGAAGCTGTTGACAAACTTTAATTATGTCAAAGTAAATAGTAAAACTTATTAGATGAAAACCTAAAGTTTTCATTAACTGAAATTAAATGTATTATTTAATGACTACAAATGAGATATATGCTGAATTGACAAATGTAAAATATGTAGCCTGTACATATATTATTTAGGTTAATATAACAAAACTGACTTAATTTCGTTAAGCTTAAATATGTCTTGTTGATCAGAAGTAAAACATTTTAATTAGCTGAATTTACAATCATTGTGTTACTTTAACATAAGTTAGTTAAATTAAATGACCTTAATATTTTTGCTTTTAACTAACAGAATAAAAATACGTGGAACCTGTTGCCATAATAAATTTAATTAAAGTCAATGATTCAATTTTTCAGTGTAGACATGAAAGGGGAAAGAGAGGGGAAACAACATGCAGCAAAGGGACGCAGGTTGGAACCGAACCTGCAGCCACTGCGGCGAGGACTTAGCGCCGCCCAAGACAACTGTCAAGTCAAGTCAAGTCAAAATTTACTTATACAGCACTATTTATACAGACAAGCTGACCAATGTGCTTTACAGAGCAATAGAATATCACACGACAGACAAAATAAGAAAAATTAAAAACAAATTAAACACTATTAAAAGCAATTGAATAAAAGTGTGTTTTCAAGAGTGACTTGAAAACTGACAAGTCAGAAGCAGAACGAATATGAGAGGGCAAGCTATTCCATAGTGTCGGGCCAGCAATGGCAAAGGCACGATAACCTCTGTGTTTTAACCTGTACCGTGGTATGGATAAAAGTTTCTGTGTACCTGACCTAAGATCCCTGGAAGGAGTGTATTGCTCTAGGAACTCCGGATAGAGAGGGAGCTTGATTGTTAAGACATTTATAAACAAATAAAAGAATTTTAAAATCGCACCCTAAAACGAACCGGCAACCAGTGAAGGGAAGCTAAAATTGGAGTGATGTGTTCGATACTTACGAATGCCTTTTAAAAGTCTCGCCGCATTCTGGACTGTTTGGAGACGTGTTAAAGTTGTAGAATTTATTCCGTAATATAAAGCATTACAGTAGTCCAGTCGGGATGATAAAAAGATGTGTATCACCCATTCAAAAGCTTGAGGACATAAAACGGCTTAACTTTAGTCAGCATAACGTAAATGAAAGAAACACGAACTAACAACAGAGTTAATTTGTTTATCCAATTTCAAAGAACTATCTATTGAAACACCAAGATTTTTCCACACGTATTTGTAGGTATAGAGAGTGTAAACGCTTCAGGGATATGATTTAGGCTACTTTTAGGGACGAAAAAGCAAAAGTATAAGTTCCGTTTTATTATCATTTAATTTTAAGAAATTTGTAGACATCCACTTCTTTATTTCGTCTAGACAAGCCGACAGATGCTCAGGTGAGTTTTTTCCTACCCGTTTAATGGGAACATAAATCTGAATGTCATCTGCATAGCAATGAAACGACACATCGTATTTTTTAAATATGGATCCCAAAGGGAGCAAATAAAGAGAAAAGAGCGTAGGGGCCAGAATTGAGCCCTGAGGGACCCCCCAGCGAAGATGAGCAGCAGAGGATGTAGTAGAGCCAAAACTAACAGAAAATTTTCGATCAGTCAAGTATGAACTAAACCAATTCAAAACGGTTCCCTTTAGACCAACATCGAGCTCGAGTCTAGACAAAAGAATATCATGGTCCACCATATCAAAAGCAGAGCTAAGATCTAATAGCATTAAAATCATGGAATCTCCAACATCTGTGATTGGTTCAAAGAAATACAAGCAACCCAGAGGGATTTTTCCCCTATCCCAGACTGTCATCTGCAGCCAGACCATAGTCCAGCACTGCCACAGAGCTGTGGAGAAACTACCAGAACACTGAAACGTTATAGTACCACTTTGATGAGGCCATGCTGCTGCAGAGCACAGCTCCACTCTGAAGAAGTACAAAAGCATGCAAACTGAAAACAGATGTTCCCCTGGCAACGCAGATTGAAGCAGATATATTGTTTAAGGGTTTGGTCTTTAGAAGTATTTCCAGGTTATAAACTTGGAAATGAAGGAAACGTGGGTATCGGTTGTAATAATTGAGTGCATTTATGTGTATGTGTTGGAGGGGAGAGGGTGCAGGTACCATATATATCTTACAGATTACATATGGTACCTGCATTAGTCATCATATAACCCTCCTGGGATGGTGACTAATGCAGACAGCAAGTCTAAAAGGAGGATGTCCACTATTGCCCTAAAAATACACTCATAACACAAGAGATTCATACTAAATCTCAGGTATGGAACACAGACATCAGTAGGGGTAAAAATACAATCCTTGGCAGGAGCACTGTTGGGATCAGTCCAAAAGATAGCTACAAGGAAATGAAAAAGAACAGCCTTTGTTAACAGCCAATAGGACACAGACAGTGTGCTCTGACTCTACATGAGTCACATAGTCATCTTTCAACTTCAAGTATTTGCTGTTCAACCCATTGTTCTTGGTTAGAAACCCTGAAAAGACTAAAGAGCAAAGTGAAGTCATGAAATCACCCAGTTCTGGGTAATAACGCAGAGTCTCTGTTAATGGGCTCCAGCTGTTACAAAGGGAAGGTGCACAACTTACAAATTACAGTAGACATCACTTTGGACTTATTTTACGTGCTAGTTTGATTAGGTCTACACACGTCTCAATCATTTGAGCACTAACCGAATTCTGTCTTTGCACAATATGTGGAAACCGTGGAGCTCTGAAGGTTGGTGCTAAATGAACTTCCATGTTAAGTTCATACATGCTGAGTGTTACTCTTTAACTAACCTACCCCGATCTCCCGATGATTTTAGGATAACACCCAGCTAATAAATCACTTTATTAGGCAAACTGAATGGTGCGAGTGA